>NW_006408720.1:2471637-2482075 GCF_000296735.1 Chrysochloris asiatica | reverse complement strand
TAGCATAGTGGTTACGAATCGGGCTGCGAACCGCAAGGTCAGCAGTTCGAAACTACCAGCTGTTCCGCGGGAGAAAGATGAGGCTTTCTGCTTCCGTAAAGCTTTACAGCCTTGGAAACCCTGTACAGGGTCACTATCAGTCGGAACCGACTCTACGGCACATAACCACCACCACCACCATCAAAGAATGAAAATGAGTGTGAGGAATACATGTGCAAATGTACAAAATCATTAACTCTATATAGATACATCATTCCAAAAGCACAGAAAAAGTTTAAAGCATGCATTAATTCTATTTCTTTAAAGGGTTGCTGAATGCTTCCCCTGAAAAAAAAGGTGGTTGTTTTCAAAATCAGCAAATGCTGGTGAGGATTTCTTGGCACAGTTATGATCAGCATGTTATTGCTGCATCTTTCTGATGATCTCGGTCAACACCAGGCGGTGGAAATTGATTGTGTGATGCCGCAAGCCCTGAGCTGTCATGTAACTCTTCCCACAACGACATTTGAACTGTTTACGGACTCGAATATGTGTTCTGTGACCATTCTTAGCACGATACTTTATGCCATTCACATTCTTGTATCACTTTTTGCATCCCGGAACCAGGCAGGCAAAAGGCATTTCTTCCCCTCGGTTCAAGCACACGAAGCTGAGGATGGCTTCAGAGCTGATGGCTCACTCAGTGGTCCAGGACTCGTCCCTGCCCGACTCCTCGTAGTCCACCTCCTGCTCATCGTACTCGCTGCCTGTTGGAGTGTTGATTTGGAATGAAGAGGAAGGGGTGATGGATGGTGTCACAGTGGCCATAAAGTTTCCACTGCTATGAAGTGGTGGATTGGACACATTCCCTTGGAACACTGAGCTGGACAGGGTCAGTGAGACCTTCGGCTGGATCTTCTTCCTCAGGGACTCCTGCTCTCAGCGGGCAGCATCTGTCATGACTCTATTAATGTAACTGAGGGAAACATAGTTTGGATGTTATCATTCTTGTTTTCCAAAACACGTGGGTCGGTATCAGGACGATCTGAAACCATCCCACATGGACGGCCCTTCTCACCCACTAAGCGGCTGAATCTTAACCTTGCCAACCTCTACTTCTAACCTGGGTTTCATAACATAATTTCAATTGTTAACAAGATAATTACACTTGGAATTTACATTGAAGCCTTAAGTTCAATATATATTAAAAAAATATGTAATTTCCTCCCAGAAATTGACTGTTTATTATAAAATTTCAATTTATATCCCCAATGAGGCATTGATTCCTCACTGCTTTGTGTCTTCATTGTACTTAGTTTGCACTCTATGTAAAACCCAAAACCAAACCCACCATAATTGTGTTGATTCCAAATCATAAAGATCCAAATCATAAAGATCCGGCCCATGGATTCCTGAGACTGTAAATCCTTATGGGAGCAGACAGCTTCATCTTTCTGCCTCAGAGCAGCTACTGGGTTGGAACTGCTAAAGTATAGTTAACAGTCTAATGCATAGCCCACAAAGCCACCAGGGTTCCTTTCACTGTATGTATACTATATATGAAAAATTTCATGAATGATGATAGATACAAGAATTATCTCCTAAATTGGATGAAAACTAGTTTATGTATGCATCCTTTGTTTAGATGAAGTTCATTGAAAAAAATCAAAGTTAAATGACTTCTCTTTTAATCTCAAAATAATTTTAAGAGATGCTATTTTTGAACTGGGTAAGAGCCATGACCCCATATTCATTTTTGTGCTTCTGCATAAAATGAGATTCTTGATGTGGCCTTTTGTCTTGTTTCTTCAGAAAAAAAAAAAAAAAAAAAAAAAACCCAAAACTTTGAGAGATGTTTCCTCTATGTCCTGAGTTTTCTACCCAAGAGGATCTGTTCATTTTGCCAGGTTGATTGCTAGACATTTAATGGGTTTTAGAAACAATTTAGTTTGATACTTTTTGTTTGCTCCTGGATTGCATCATTAGATGCACCTTGCAGGGATTAGTCAATATACTACACAATGAAGCGACTATGCCCACTGCTGTGGACTCATAGAAAAATAATTATGTTGTTCTTACTGTTAGGTGCCATCGAGTTGGTACTGACTCATAGCAACCCTATCTACAACAGAACGAAACACTGCCCGGTCCTGGGCCAACGTCACAATTGCTGCCACACTTGAGTCCATTGATGCTGCCAATACACTTTGCCAATACATCTTGCTGGGAGTCTTCCTCTTTATCTCAGACCCTCCATCTTACCATTCCTTCTCCAGCGACTGGACACCCATGACAATATGTCTGAAGTATGAGAGACGAAGTTTGGCCATCCTGAGTACTCTGGCTGTACTTCTTTCAACACATACCTGTTTGTTCATTAGGCAGCCCATGGCACTTTCAATATTCTCCTCCAAAACCATAACTCAAAAGCATGAATTCTTCTACAGTCTTCCTTATTCACTATCCAGCTTTCACATGCATATGAGGTTATTGAAAATACCAAAGCTTGGGTCAGGCGCACCTTAGTCCTCAAGCTGACATCTTTGCTCTTTAACACTTTCAAAAGGTCTTATGCAGCAAATTTGCCTAATGCAATACATCGTTTGATTTCTTGACTGCTGCTTCCTTGAGTGTTGATAGTTGATCCAAGAAGAATGAAGTCCTTGACAACTTCAATCTTTTCTCCATTGATAAGAATGTTGTTTATTGATCCAGTGGTGAGGATTTTTGTTTTCTTTGCATTGAGAAGCAATCCAGACCAAAGGCTGTGGTCTTTGATCTTTATCAGTAAATAAGTCTTCTTCACTTTCAGCAAGCAAGGTTGTGTCGTCTGTACATTGCAGGTTGTTAATGAGTCTTCCTCCAATCCTGATGCCACGTTTTTCTTCATATAAACCAGCTTCTCGGATTATTTGCTCTGCATACAGGTTGAATAAGTATGGTGAAAGAACACAACCCTGTCGCACACCTTTCTAAATTTAAACCATTTAGTATTTTCATGTTCTGTTTGAACAACTGCCTCTTGGTCCAGGTACAGATTCCTCATGAGTACAATTAAGTGTTCCGGAATACTTATACTTCGCAATGTTGTCCATAGCTTGTCATGATCCATACAATTGAAAGCCTTTGCATAGTCAATAAAGCTCAGGTAAACATCTTTCTGGTATTCAAACATCTTTCTGGTATTCTCTGCTTTCAGCCAAGATTCAGAAGACATCAGCAATGGTATTCCTCGTTCCATGTCCTCTTCTGAATCTAGCTTGAACCTCTGGAAGTTCTCTGTCAATGTATGCTTGTAGCCATTTCTGTATACCTTTGGTAAAACTTTACTCGCATGGGAGTCCTGGTATGGTGCTGTGGGTTAATGCGCCAGACTGCAAAGCCATTTGAACTGCGAAGTCGGTAGTTCAAGCTCAACAGCTGCACCTTGGAAACCCTATACAGGGTTGCTATGGGTCGGGGCCAACTCGATGGCACTTTACAACAACAAATGGAATATCAAAGAGCTTGTCTGATGATTTCCACATTCCATTGGGTTGCCTTTCTTTGAAATGGGCACAAGTACAGATCTCTTCCAATCAATCAGCCAGATAGCTGTCTTCCAAATTTCTTGGCAGAGATGAATGAGTGCCTCCTGTGCCGCCTCACTTTCTTGAAAGATTTCAATTTTTATTTCATCAATTCCTGGTGCCTTGTTCTTTGCCAATTCCTTCAACACACTTTGGACTTCCTCCCTAAGTATCATTGGCTCTTGATCATATGCTACCTCATGAAATGTTGAACATCAAGCATTTCCTTTTGGTACAGTGACTCTTTGTATTCTTTCTGTCTTCTTTTGGTGCTTTCTGCATCATTCAATAATTTGCCCACAGAATCCTTCAATAATGAAAGTTGAGGCTTGAATTTTATCTTCAGTTCCCCCAGCTTGAGAAATACTGAGCGGGTTCATTTCTTTGGGTTTTCTGACTCCAGATCTTTGCATTTTGTTGTAATATTTGACTTTGTCTTCTCAAGCCTACCTTTGAAGTTTTCTGTTCAGCTCTTGAACCTCCTCATTTCTTCCATTTGTTTTAGTATCTCTACTCTGGAGAGCAGGTTTTGGAGTCTCTTCTGACATCCATTTTGATCTTTTCCTTCTTTCTTGTCTTCTTAATAACTTGTTGCTTTCTTACTGTATGATGTTCTTGATGTCATCCCACAACTCTTCTGGTTTTCGGTCTCTAGTGTTTAATATATCAAATGTGTTCTTTAGATGATCTCTGAATTCAGATGGGATATATTCAAGGTCATATTTTGGCTCTCGTGCACTTGTTTTCGTTTTCTTCAGTTTCAGTTTGAATTTGCATATGATCAATTGATGGTCAGTTCCACAATATGCCCCTGGCCTTGTTTTGACTGATGATATAAAGCTTTTCCATCATCGCTTTCCGCAGATGTAATCAGTTTGTTTTCTGTGTGTTCCATCTGGTGAGGTCCATGTGTATAGTCATGTCTTATGCTGTCTAAAGGAATTTGAAAAGAATAAATTGTTGATTTTACAAAATTCTATCATATAATCTCCAGCATCATTTCTATCACCAAGGCCATATTTTTCAACTACTGATCCTTCCTCTTTGTCCCCAATCTTTGCTTCCAATCACCAGTAATGATCAATACATCTTGATTGCATGTTTGATCAATTTCAGTTTGAAGAAGTTGGTAGAATTCTTCTATTTCATCCTCACTGACTTTAATGGTTAGTGTATAAATTTGAATAATAGTGGTATTAACTGGTCTTCCTTGTAGGCATATGGATATTATCCTATCACAGACAGTGATGTACCTCATGATTGATCTAGATATCTGGATATGTTGTTTTTGACATTGAAAGCAACACCATACCTCTTCAGGTTGTCATTCCCAGCATAGTAAACCATGTGGTTGTCAGATTCAAAATGGCCAATACCAGTCCATTTCAGAATGGCCAATACCATTCACTAATACCTAAGATATCGATGTTTATGTGTTCCATTTCATTTTTGACAATTTCCTAGATTTATACTTTGTTCATTCATACTTTGTACATTCCATATGATTATTAATGGATGGTTACTGCTGTTTCTCTTCATTTTGAGTTGTGCCCCATAAGCAAATGAAGGTCCCACAGGCTTTACTCTCACAGCGTCATCATGGTCAACTCTACTTTGAGGAGACAGCTCCTCCACGTCACATTTTGAGTGCCTTCCAACCTGAAGAGCTCATTTTCCAGCACTATATCTGACTTGTTTCTCTGCTATTCATAAGGTTTTCAGTGTCTAAATATTTGGAAGTAGTTTGTCACTCCTTTCTTCTCCATCTTCATCTGGAAGCTCATCTGAAACCTGTCCACCATGGGTGACTCTGCTGGTATTTAAAATTCCCGTAGCATAGCTTCCAGAATCACAGCAACTCACAAGTCACCACAGTATGACAAACTGACAGACTAGTGGTGGAAAATGATTATAGGTTCTGCAAATAAAGTATATGTAACACTGAAGACAACAGCTCCAGAATGGACCTAACAGAAGAGCCAACAGGAACAGATGTCTGGGTTAAGTGGAACCTGTCCTGAGGATGACAAGAGGAGTCTGGCCTCAGGGGACTGATGGAAAGCCTATATGGTTGAGAGGAGCTGAGAGAGATGTCCTGTGCTGAGGTATCCTGATCTTGATCCTGATCCTGAGTTGTAGCCTGCTAAAACCACTTAATTGTAAGTATGAGCTGTGTGTTCTGTGTGGTCATTATTATCAATTATTGACCCCAGAAGACAAGGTATTAGAACTGACAAGAAAAAACTCATTGGAAAATGGAGGTATAGCTGACCTCCACCTGATAGGATCAGCCTTGAACTGATCTTAATTTGCATAACCCCCACTGAAGTTTAGGAGCTTTTGTAGCCTAGTGGGTTATGAGCAGAGTTACTCACCACAAGGTTGGCAGTTTGAATCTGTTAGCTGCTCCACAGGAGAAAAATTTCTGCTCTGGGGAAAATTTATAGCCTCTGATAACACTGTACAGAGTCGCTATGAGTCAGAATCAACTTCACCATACATAACTACCACCCCTCTGAAGTTAGACAGCTTCAGAATTGCTACAACTCCCACTATTTCAAAACTTCTGAAAAGATCTGATGCAGTTCCCTGAATTTAACTGGGTCATGATGAATATCTACTGAGTGATAATTCCCATATAGCAATTGACAAAGAACTCTAAACCTAATAAGATATATTCTGAAAAGTTAGAGCTGAATCTCAAGCTCATATTAATCAATATTCAGTGATAGGAATTAAGTGAAGACCATTTGTTATGATTTGCATAAATTTTTGCTTATAACATTAAGGAGATAAGTAAGCATCCATCAAAATATAGCTAATGTAGAAAAACCTATAATCTTGGAAACGATAATATTTTACAAGCATCATATTTTGTAATGACAGGAGTTTGGGGAGACTTATAAGAAATAGTGAAAATGAGAGTAGTTCAGTAAGTATTTGTCAGTGTTTACCCAGAACTATACAAATGATAGACATTTTTACTGATTTGACATATCTTCAAGTCATTTTTAGAAAAGTGTTCTTTTCAAAGGAGTAAAAGCAATTCTCCAGACTCAGTCAAGTATGATTATTCATATTCCTTTGTACAACCTCCTGATAATCTTTTTTTAGTTTAATGGATTCGTCAGAGAAAATTAAGCATTAAATCTATCAGATTTGAGTAAAAATCCTTCCATTATAATAAATAAATTAGTTTACAAAGAGGCACCCTAGTGTGGTGTGGATTGTAGAGTCAAAATTTAAGTCAATCATGATTTCATCCTTTAGAAATTGAAATCTTGAGGAAGTCGCTTAATGTCTCTGTTTTCCATGTTCCTCATTTGCGAAATTAAGAGGTGGGATGTTTTTATTATTGTAAAAAAAATAATAATGATGGTTTGAAATTTATTATTAGAAAAGTAGGACCATTGCCCCACTAGTCAAGATAGTTTCCAACAGTCTATAGTCCTGGTGTGGTGCTGTAGGATACACACTGGACGGTTGACACTGTGGTTGGCAGTTCAAATGCACCAGCTGCATCTTGGAAACCCTAGAAAGGGTCACTCTGAGTCAGACCTGTTTCAACAGCCCTTAACAACAACAACAACATATATTTACTGTAATGAGGGCATTTAAAGGGAAAATTCAAATTGTTTAGAGAGCACCTACTCTAAAAAGGGGTCCTGGTGTGGCACTGTTGGTTAAGGCTCTGTACTTCAAAGTTAGCTTGAGCTGCAAGGTCAGTGGTTCAAACTTCACCAGCTGCTCCTCGGAAACCCTATACAGCGTCACTATGGGTTGGAACTGACTCGATCCCACTTCATAACAACAACTCTAAAAAAATTCGAATCCATTTTCCCCTATTTAAATTGTACTTAATTTGATGCTTATACTCAAGGAACATATTTTTTCAAAGTAAATATGCATTCAAAATCTTTATCTATCTAGTTGTTACTGGATTGATGCCACTTCTAATAATAAGTGTCCATTTGATTTTTCAAGAACAAATGGAAGTTGCAAAGAGCTATGACAAAATGTAGAGGCAGATGTTTTTGTTTGTTTGTTTTTTAATGTTTTATTGTGAAGTATATGATAGTTTACATGGGAAAACATTAGTTTTACATTCATCCTATCGTATATCGTTTCATTTCCATGGCCCTCCATGCATCATCAACCAACCTGCCCCCTGGTCCTGAGCACATAGCCCTTCTCCCTCTCTGCGTCTAAAGTTCCCAGCTGCTCCATCTTCCCACGTCATCGTCTCTGCCTCCATCGGTGGCATCACTACTTCTCTGGGTCTCTGCCTCCATCTCTGGCATCACTGCTTCTCTGGGTAGGGTCCCACTCTCTGTTCTTCTCCCTTGATGGTCCCAGGGGCCTCCGCTCCTAGACTGCAAAGTCAATCAGTCCCTTCCTTTTGCTAAAAACTTCTACCTTTACATTTCCAACCCTCACAATCAGACCTGATAACAATTATTCACAATTGTATCGCAAGAGACCTATCCACATCTCCTTTTATCAGCCCTGCTCAGGCAGATTGGATACTACTCAGTGGAGATACTACCTTCCTTCGTGCCCTCTGGATCTAGGCTCCCTCTTGAAAGCTTTTAAGCCAGTGGTAGATGTTTTTTGACAAAAGGAGGGGAGTGATTGATTTTGCAGCCCAGGAGTGGTGGTTCCTGGGACTATCAAGTGAGAAGAGTGGAGAGCAGGACCCTTCCCAGAGACGCAGTGATGCCAGAGATGGAGACAGAGACGATGACATGGAGAGATGGAGTGGCTGGGGACATTGGACTCAGAGAGGGAGAGGGACTGTGTGCTGATGGCTAAGGGGATAGGCCTGCATGGTATACCCTTTGGTTATTTGATGATGTATGGAGGGGATTGTAATCATTGCAATGAAACAAAATACGACAGGATGAATGTAAAACTGATGTTCTCCCAAGTAAACTCACATAATTCGCAATAAAAACTTAAAAAAAAAAGAGCAATGACAGCTGCAGAAAAGTGTAGTCTTGTCTTCCTTTTTCATACTTCTCTTCAAAACAACAAGGATTTCATTTTTTTTTTAATAGAGTCAAGAAATATGGTTCAGGATTTGACTTAGTGTAGAACCCAAATCTATTCTAATGCTTTTCTTGAGTTTAGGCCTATTCCAAGGTACATATTTGTTGTTGTTAGGTTATCATCACATTGATCCTGACTCAGAGCAACACTGTGAACAAGACAGCGTAACACTGCCAGATCCTATACCAGCCTCACAATTGTTGTTATGATTGAGCCCATTGTTGCTGCCACTGTGTCAGTCTATCTCATTGGGGTTTTCCTCTTTTTCACTGACCATTCACTTTACTAAGCATAATGCCCTTCATCAGAGATGGATCCATCCTGAGAACATGTCCAAGGAACAAGAGACAAAGTCTCAGCTTGCTAGCTTCTAAAGATCATGCTGGCCGTACTTATTCCAAGAGAGAATTGTTTGCTATTATGGCAGTCCATAGTATTTTCGCTTTGACAACACCATAATTCAAATGTATCAGTTCTTCTAGACCTTCCTTATTTATTGTTCAACTTTCACATACATATGTTGTTGCTACTGTGGAGTAGGTTGCAACTCATAGTGACCCTGTATAGGGTTTACAGGGAGCAGCTGGTGAGTTTCAATGTCTGACCTTGAAGTTCAAACCGACCTTGAGGTTGAGTGTTTATCCTAGGTGCCACATCAGGTCTCCTTGGCTTGGATTTGGTGTACCTTAGTCCTAAATCTCACATCTTTGCTTTGAAGACATTAGGCAGGTCTTTTGCAGCAGATTTGCCTAATGCAAATTTGCCTAATGTCTTGACTGCTGCTTTCAGGAGAGCTGATTGTGGAACCAAGCAAAATGAAATCTTTGACAGCTACATTATTTTCTGTGTATAATTATGTCATTTATTAGTCCAATTGTTAGGATTTTTGTAATCTTTACATTTAGGTGAAATCCACAGAGTTGGCTATAGTCTTTGATCTTCTTCAGTAACTATTTGAAGTCTTCTTCACTTCCAGTAAGCAAAGTTGTATCATCTGCATATCTTAGATTGTTAATGAGTCTTCTTCTAATCCTGATACCACATTCTTCTACATATAATTCAGTTTCTCAGATTATTTGCTCAGTATACAGATTGAATAAGTATGGTGAGAAGATACAATTCTGACACACACCTTTTTTGTGATTTAAAACCATTCAGTAACCCTTTGTTCTGTTCAACTGACTGCCTCTTGATTTATGTACAGGTTCCTCATGAGCATAATTAAATGTTCTTGAATACCCATTCTTTGCAATGTTATCCATAGTTTGTTATGATCTGCATCGGCTAAAGCCTTTGCATAGTCAATAAACCACAATAAAACATCCTTCATACTTGTGATATTCTCTGTTTTCAGCTAAGATCCATCAAATGTCAGCATTGATGTCACTAGTTCCACGTCCTCTTCTGACTCTGGCTTAAATTTTTGGCAGTTCTGTGTTGATGTACTGCTCTAAGAATTTTTAATTATCATTAATTAAATTTTACTTACATGTGATATTAATGAGATCATTTGATGATTTTTCACATTCTTGTAGGTCACCTTTCTTCCAATCAGTTGGCCATAGAATCCTTCAATATTGCTAAACAAGGCTTGAAGTTTTTCCCTCAGCTTGAGAAATGCTGAGTGTGTTCTTCCCTTCAGAGTACCTTCAGAGGCTCATCAGTTTGTTGCAAGGTTTCAATTTGTGTTCTGTCTATTCCTGGAATCTTGCTTTTTGACCAAGCCTCCATTCAGCTTGGACTTCTTCCTTCAATACCATCAGTTCATGATCATATGCTACCTCATGAAATGGTTAAAGCTTCACCAATTCTCTTTGATATAGTAAGTTTGTTTATTCTTT
>NW_006408720.1:2428340-2458233 GCF_000296735.1 Chrysochloris asiatica | reverse complement strand
ACTCAGAGAGGTAGTTACTCTAAATACCAACAAAGAGGAAAGGAGTCTTCACATCAAGTATCAATGTCATCCCCTCTGTACACTGGGTAGATAGGGATGGGCAACTTAGACATTGCCTACCTAAAATGAGGGGGCAATAAAGGCACGAAGTGACTGGCTTAAAAGGTTTCAAGAGGGAGTTTAGTTTAAGAGTATAGGGGAAAGAAAGAGTCCCCACTGACTAGATTTCATCTTGTCTAGATGGGTCTGGTGAAAGAGATAGGGATAAGATTCATATGATTCAATAGTGAGTAACTGTTATCATGACTAATTGTGACTGTGACAATTGTAAATGTAGAAGCTTTTTAACAAAAACAGGGGAGTAGTTAATCTTACAGTTCAGAAACAGAGGACCCTAGGACCATCAAGGGAGAAGCTCACAAGCAGAATGCAGGACCTTTTCCAGAGAAGCAGCAGAACCAGAGAAGGAGACAGAGATGGGGGCATGGAGAGGGAGCAGCTGAGGACTCTAGATTCATGGGAAAAGAGACACTAAGAGCTGGTGGCCAGGAGGCAGACTTGCAGAATGTGCCCTTTGGAGATGTAAATTATATACATGTCTGAGTGTTGTTTTTTTTAAAAAAGCTAAGGTGGATAGAGAGAAGTACTGTTAACTGATGGTGCATGGAGGGGATTATAATCATTGTAATGAAACAAGGTATATGATTTGTTGAATGTATAACTGATGTTCTGCCCTGTAAACTTTCACTCAATCCACCTTAAAAACCTTAAAATAAATAAATAAATAAAACCACTTAAAACTAGTAGGCCTTTTTTTTTAATGTTTTATTGTGAATTATGTGATAGTTTACATGGGAGAACATTAATTTTACATTCATCCTATTGTATAGCCTTTCATTACATGGTTACAATCTCCTCCATGCATCACCAACCAACAACCCAACCACAGGGTATACCCTGCAAGCCTGCCTCCCTCCCTCTCCCCACCCCCAGTCCTCAGCACACAGCCCCTCTTCCTCTCTGGGTCTAGAGTTACCAGCTGCTCCATCTCTCCACGTCATCATCTCTGCTTCCATCTCTGGCGTCACTTTTCTCTGGGTAGGGTCCCACTCGCCGCTCTTCTCCCTTGATGGGCCCAGGGACCTAGACTACAAAGTTAATCACTCCCCTCCATGCTATAAAACGTCTACCTTTACATTTCCAACCATCATACTCAGTCCTGATAACAATTATTTACTATTGTATCACAAGTGACCCATCTGCATTTCATTTCATCAGCCCCGCCTAAACAGATTGGATACTACTCACTGGAGATTCTGCCTTCCTCCACGCCCTCTGGATCTAGGTTCCCTCTTGAAAGCTTGTAAGCCAGTCACTTCTTGCCTCTGTAGCCTCCCCATTCTGGGTAGCCAATGCTCAAGTTGCCCATCCCTGTCATCTCCATGGGCGGAAAGGTGGGAATGATCTTTGCTGTGAAGATTTGTTTCCTCTTTTGAGCTACTGCTTCCATAGGTGTAGGGTCAAGTTCACTAAATTATATCTGATTACTCTTTTGTTCCTTTTCTTTCTTCTTCTGGTTGAGCTCTGCTCATTGTCATTGAAGCCAGGTCAAGTGGGTATTATCTGCAAGTGTGGGTGTTCTTGTGTATATGCCCTCTCTTCTTATCAGCTAGACACTTCACTCTCCACTCTAGTCCTCTGTAGCTATGTCACTGACTCTGGGCCCAAGAGTCCCCAGGTCTTGCCACACTGCTTGTCAACCAGGTCTACACCAGTGTTCACAGGAGTCTATTGAACGTTGTAGGGCTTAGCTCACAGCTTTGTTAATGTTTTTCCCCAATAGATTTTTTTAAAGCAGATTAGGTTTAAAGAAATATTGAGCAGAGATGAGCGTTCCCAGATACTACTTCAGAACCACCTTCCATTAACATCTAGCAAAAATGTGGTACATTTGTTGCTTTTGATAAATGATTAATGATACATTATTATTAACTAAGTAATCCTGGTGTGGCACTGTGGGCTAATGCAGTGGACTGCAAAGTCGGTTTGAACTGCGAGGTCAGCAGTTCAAGCTCACCAGCCACTCCTTGAAAACCCAATTCAGGGTCGCTATGGAACCAACTCAACGGTACTTAAACAACATTATTAACTAAAGTCTACAGTTTACATTAGGGTCTACTCTGTGTTGTACAGGACTATGAGTTTTTGACAAATGTGTACACCCACCATTAAAAGATGACACAGAATAATTTAAGTGCCCTAAAAATGCCCTGTTCTCCACCTATTGATCCCTCCCTCACTCCCTCCACAACTCCCAGTGCCTGGAAACCACTGATTTTTAATATCGTTTTAAGGAGCTCTGGCAGTATAGTGGGTAAATGGGGTGGGCTGCTAGTCACAAGGTCAGCAGCTTGAATCTACCAGCTGCTCCACAGGAGAAAAAAAATGAGGCTTTCTGCTTCTGTAAAGATTTATGGCCTCAGAAACACTTATAGGGTCTCTATAAGTCAGAATCGACTCCATGGCACATAATTACCACTACCATACAAAGTTTTATATTTTTCAGACTATGATCCTCCATGTCTTTTCTGGCTTGATCATTCATTTCTTTTTATTACTGAATAGTATATTGTATGATTGTACCAGCTTGCTTATCCATTTACCTATTGAAAAACATAATGTAGGCTTCTAGGTTTTGTCAATTATGAATATAACTGCTGTGAATATAGTGTAGATGGAAAAAGGATGAGAGGAATATGAAGAAAGAAGGACTTGACCTTCAAATTTTGAAAATGCAGGAGTGAGGCCCTGAGCCAAGGATGATAGGCAGCTTCTAGAAGCTAGAAAAAGCAAGTGAAAGAATAAATCCTTCAGATTACTTGATTTTAGCCTAGTAAGACCAATGTCAGACTTATAATTTACAAAGCTGTAAGATAATAAATGAATGTTGTTAAAGCTACTGTTTGTGGTAATGTATTACATACAGTCACAGAGATTTATTATATCATCATTTGAATCATAAAGTTAATCTTTTAGTTAAAGTACATGGCGAACATCAAAATACTAATGATTTCATATTAGTATTACTTGATTTATTGCAAAAATAGGTCAAATTTTAGTAAAATAACTTAAAACAATACTTCCGTTTTGAAATAGAGATGCACAGGAATTGAAATATACCTTAAAATCATTAAACATTCACAAGAAGTTCACATGGAAAGAAACTTTTAGGGAGATTTTATGATGTTGGAGGACTCCTAGTGTGGCACTGTTGGATCAGCACTGGACTATGAACCACAAGGTCAGCAATTCAAACCCACCAACTGCTCCTTGGAAACCCTATACAGAGTTGATGTGAACCGGAAATGACTCAACAGCACTTAACAACAGAAATGATATTGGAAGCCCTCGTGGCATAGTGGTTAAGCATGGAGTTGCTAACCAAAAGGTAGGCAATTTGAACCTACCAACCACCCCGTGGGAGAAAGATGTGTCAGTCTGCTTCTGTAGAGATGGACAGTTTTGGAAACTCGATGAGGCCGTTCATTCTACTCTGTCCCATACGATCGCTTAGACTCAGAATTGACTCAACTGGCAACAGGTCTGTGCTGTTACATGCATGAGCCAAAGATAGCCTCTGAGTATTGGCTACATTTTGTTTATTTCTATTTAACAAACTGAAGCCTGTTAGCACCATATCCCACCAGTACCAAATTCAAATTTTTACATATTCAATTGTTTCAAAACAAGGAGATTTTCTTAGAACCTGTATACTTTATCCCAAAAAACTACATCCAACATCTGCTGGCTTTAGATAAGATAAAACCTTGTAGTTTTAAGGATCCCTAGTTGCTTATACAGGGTTGCTATAGGCCAGAATCAACTCAATGGCACTTAACAACATATATATATATATATATATATACACACACACATACATATTCCTTTAGTTGCAATATTGACATATTATATATAATGTAGTATCAAAACTTGAAAATTGGCAATAGTACAATCCACAGAGCTTATTCAGATTTCACCAGTTTTACCTGCATTTACATGTATTTAGTTAATGGCTATAGTGTGGAGTTTTAATATTCTCCCCTAACACCATAGCTCAAATGCATCAATTCTTCTACGGTTTTCCTTATTTATTGTTCAGCTTTTGCATGAATATGAGGTTATTGAAAATACCATGGCTTGGGTCAGGTGCACCCTAGTCCTCAAGTTGACATCTTTGCTTTTCAACACTTTAAAAAGGTCTTGTGCAGCACAATTGCCTAATGCAATATGTCATTTGATTTCTTGACTAATGTTTCCATGATTGTTGATAGTTGATCCAAGAAGAATGAAGTCCTTGACAACTTCAATCTTTTCTCCATTGATAAATATGCTGTTTATTGGTCCAGTGGTAAGGATTTTTGTTTTCTTTACATTGAGATGAAATCCATACCACACACACACACACAACAACAACAACAAAAACCCTAGCAAAATGACAGAAATCAAGTCATACCTATGGATAATTGCATTGCATGTAAATGGATTAAATGTACCAGTCAAAAGACAGAGAGTAGCAGAATTGACTAAAATAATTAAAAAGAGAGGATCCTTCAATGTGCTGTCTACAAGAGACATATCAAAAAGACAAAGATAGCCTAAATGCCCATCAATAGAAGAATGATTCAACAAACATTGGTACATAGACACAATGGAATACAGCTCAATGTTGAAGAATAACAGTGAATCTGGGAAACATCTCACTCCATGGATGAATCTGGAGGACATTATCCTGAGTACAATTAGTCAATCATAAAAGGGCAGTTATGTTATGAGACCAATGTTGTTAGAAGTAAAGCTTTTCTTGATAAAAGACACATTCTAAGAAGGCTGTGGGGGTAGGGCAGGGAAGAATTATTCACAAGTTAGAGAATGCACACATGTTAACATAGGTGATGGGTAAGGTGATATAAAACAAGAGAGAGATTGGCAGAGAAATGATAAAGGTAACAGGAGACACAGGGAGTAATGCAAGAGTTAAAGTGAATATAGATTAATCCTGTTAACTGGTGGCTCATGGAAGGAATTGCAATCATTGTAATGAAGCGAAGTATATGATTTGTTGAAAGTATAACTGATTATCTGCTCTGTAAACCTTCACTCAATTCACAATAAAAAGTTTTTAAAAAGAGAACAGGTAATAGAACTTCTTGATAAATAATTCAAAAGATACATAGAGAGACCATCCTAAAAGCTTGAGAAAGCCACAGATGTAAGTAATCCCTAGGGAGTTTCAGGAAAACAATATAAGAGCAAAGCAACAAAATTAACAGACAATTAGAAAGCATAAAAAACAGCAACAGGAAATCCAGAGACAAGCACTAAAATTTCAGAAATAGACAACACATTGGGTGGATAAAAGATTAAAATCTAACCAATTAAAGAACAGAGCAGTACATTAAAAGGCAAATCCTTTACCATCAATTTGTATGAGGAAACACAGGAAAAAGAATAAAGAAAAATGAAGAAAGCCTAAGAATTATGTGGGACAATATCAAGAAAATCAATTTATGTATAATCAGAATTTCAAATGCTGCTGTTGTTAGGTCCTATCCAGTCAGTTCCAACTCACAGCAACCTTATGAACAACAGAAGGAAACTGCCCAGTCCTTAGAACTGTTGTTTTATTTGAGCCCATGGTTGCTATCACTGTGTAAATCCAGCTTGTGAATCTTCCTCCTTTTCACTGACCCTCCATTTTACCAAGCATGATGCCCTTCTCCAGGAATTGGTTCCTCCTGATAACATGTCCAAAGTATGAGAGATGAAGTCTTGCCATCTTGGCTTCTAAGGAGCATTCTAGCTGCACTTTCTTGAAGAAAGGTTTGTTTGTTCTTCAGTCCATGGTACTTTTAATATTCTCCAACAACATAACTCAAATGTACCAATCATTTTATGGTCTTCCTTATTCAATGTCCAACTTTCAGATGCATATAAGACTATAAAAAATGCTATGAATTGAATCAGGAACACCTTAATCCCAAAGTGATATTTTTGTTCTTTAACACTTAAAAGAGATCTTGTTCAGTAGATTTTCCTAATGCAATTATTGTGTGATTTCTTAACTGCTGCTTCCATGAGTGTTGATGATGGATTCAAGCAGAGTCTTCGACAACTTCAATCTTTTCTACACTTATCTTGTTGTTACTTATTGGTCCAGAGGGGAAGATTTTTGTTTTCTGTATATTGAGGTGCAATCCACACTGGAGGCAGTGATCTTTGATCTTCACCAGTAAGTATTTTAAGCCCTCTTTGTTTCCAGTAAGCAAAGTTGTATCTTCTGCATATCATAGGTTGTTAATGCATCTTTATCCATTTCTGAAACCATATTCTTCTTCAAATAATCTGGTTTCTCAGATTATTTGCTCAGCATATCCATTGAGTAAGTATGGTGAATGGATACAACATTGGCACACACCTTTTCTGATTTTAAACCTATCAGTATACCCTTGTTCTGTTGGAATGACTGCCTTGTGGTCTATAGATAGGTTCCTCATGAGTACAATTAAGTGTTTTGGAATACCCATTATTCACAATCATCCACACAGTCAGTAGTCAATAAAATGCAAGGAAACATCTTTTTGGTATTTTCTACTTTCAGCCAAGATCTATCTGGCTTCAGCAATAATAATCCTTGTTCCATGTTCTCTTCTGAATCCATTTTGAATTTCTCTCAGTTCCCTGTTAATGTACTGTTGCAACAGTTTTTGAATTATCTTCAACAAAAATATGCATGTGATATTAATGATCTTGCTCAATGATTTCTCCATTCCATTTTATCACATCTCCTTGGAATGGGCACAAATATGGATCTCTTCCAATTTGTTGGCCATGTATCTGCTTACCAAATTTCTTGGCATAGGTGAGTGCACCCCTCCAGTTCTGCATCAGTTTGTTAAAATATTTCAATTCATACTATGTCAATTCCTGGAGCCTTGTTTGTTGCCAGTGCCTTCAGTGCAGCAATACCATGGTTCTTGATTATATGTTGTTGGTGTTGTTAGGTGCCATCAAGTCAGTACCGACTCACAGCAACCTTATGCACAACAAAACAAAACACTGTCCAATCCTGGACCAACCTCAGTACTGTTGCCACGCTTGAATCCATTGATGCTGCCACTTGGCCAATCCATCTCCCTGGGGGTCTTCCTCTTTTTCTCTGACCCTCCACCTTACCAAACATAAGATCTTTCTCTAGCAACTGGTCCCTCCTGACAATATGTCTGATGTATGAGAGACAAAGTTTGGCCACCTTTTCCTCCAAGGAGCACTCTGGCTGCAGTTCTTCCAAATTGGGTCTATTGGTTCTTTTGGAAGTCCATGGCACTTTCAATATTCTCCTCAAACACCTTAACTCAAAAGTATCAATTCTTCTACAGTCTTCCTTATTCAATTCCTTATTGATTATATGGTATCTTTTCAAATGGTTGATCATCAGCTAATTCTTTTTGGTACCGTGATTCTGTATTCGTCCCATCTTATTTTTATGCTTTCTACATCATTCATTATTTTGTCCATAGACTCCTTCCATATTTCAAGTTAAGGTTTGAAGATTTTCTTAAAAAAACAAAGCTTCTAACAATACCTGGTGCATAGTAAGTGAAGGTGGGTATTGTTGGTATTGTTAGTTGCTGCCATGTAGTTTCTGTCTCATGGTGACCCTATGAGTGCAGAGTAGAACTGCTCCATAGTATTTTCCAGGTTGTGAACTTTAGAAAGCATATATCTAGACTTGTCTTCCAAGGTGCCTCTGGGTGGGTTTGAATCAAGAACGTTTTGACTAGTAGTTCAGCACTTAAACATTTGTACCATCCAGGGATTTCATATGAATATTACCAAACCAAACTAATGAATTGATTCCAACACACTTAATGAACCTATAGGATAAAGTAGAACTGCTCCATTGAGTTTCCAAGGCAATAAAAACTTTATGTAAACAAAATGTGTCATCTTCTAGTGTATTTGAACTGCTGACCTTTTGGTTAGTAACCTGATGTTTAGCTCACTGTGCCACCAGTTGATACACTTGATATGGGCATTGTTGTTGTTGTTGTTGTTAGGTGCCATTGAGTCGGTACCCACTCATAGCGACCCTATGCACAGCAGAACGAAACACTGTCCAGTCCTGGGCCAACCTCACTATCGTTGCCACTCCTTTTTCCTAGTCTGTCTTCATCTGGAATCTCATCTGAAACCTGTCCACCATGGGTGAGCCTTCTGGCATTTAAAATACCAGTGGCATAGCTTTCAGAATCACAGCAACTCACAAGTCACCACAGTACAACAAACTGATAGATGAGTGGGTACTAGCTACTATTATTTCTTAGTGTTTCCTCTGATAGTCAAAAAAACAAACAGTTTGCACAAATAGGGACAGAGTCAAAATTCCAATGCTGCTCTTTCCAAAAGTATAGAGTTCCCAAGGCTGTAAATCCTGATGGGGACAGAAAACCTCATCTTTCTCCCTTGGATCAGAGGGTAGATTTGAAATGCTGGCCTTGTGATTAGTAACCCACTATGCCAACAGGGTTCCTCAGTGACCACTAAAATGAATTTTAAGTGAATTTTTCCATATACATTTGTTAAATGAACATTACCTTCAACAAACAATAATAATAAATATAAGGTTTGTACTTTTTCTAACTCATCAAATAATATTATCTGAGTTTTATATATTTTACTATATGCTGTCATTCTTGAGCACAACTTTTGTTGAACATTGCCAAAAATTTTAATGATATTTAGTTACAAATAAAGTTTAACCTCTTCAATCTAACCATAACATTCCACATAATAAATGGCACTGTTACACTCAGGATGGTAACTCATATCTATCTCATTATTTGGTAGACGGAACATATTTTCCTGAGTCCAATAAGCATTTATTCCTAGTAATTGAGATCTTGAATCCCTCAGCTAATATAACCAAGGCTATGACTCTCCTTAAAAATAAAGAAATGAAATTAAACGTATATCATACTCGGAAATATTCTTAGTCAAGGAACAAATAGAACATTAAAATAGCAAATCTTATTAGCACTATTCAAATATTCACAAACTTGTCCATAAGTTTTATATAAGCTATACATGCATTCATATATACAATAAAATAACAGATAACCCAAATTATTAAACAATTTCAGACAACTAAAACTAAGAGAGCTCTGACTCTATGATTAAAACATGGCAAGCAAGAAGAACAAGTTGGTGGTGATGTCAATAAGGATATGGTAATATATATTGGTCCAGGAATTCTGTTCAATATTTCTATTATTATTACAGAAAAATTTCCCCTCACAAATCACTCATCATGTCCTTAAATCTATTAAAGCTGCAATTATGTTTAAGGATTTGAGAGGGAAAAAATCCATACATTTGCCCATGAGTCTGTTTCTTGGTCAAACTATTAAACAATATCCCATCAAATGAAAGATGTGTTTAGTGGACAATGAAAATACAAACAGACTCCTGGATTAGAAAATAAAAGCAGACTCCATGACTAATAAAGCATGACAATTATTTTAAAGTGAGGCTAGAAAACTATTTTAGAAACCCCACAATCCAGTCCTCAAATGTCCTCTTATTGGCTCATAATTTGATCATCATGGTAGAATATGTTGTTCTAAATTTTTTATACTAGAAGTTTAAATCATATTTCAATCATTCTCCAATTGGCCAGCCATCAAGTAGCCCTGGTGACCTAGATTATGTAGACTATTAACTGCAAGGTCCACAGTTTGAATCGAACAGAACACTTGATTGTGCTCATGAGGAACCTGTCCATAGACCAAGACATAGTCATTCCAAGAGAACAAGGGAATGCTGAATAGTTTAAAATCAGGAAAAGTGTGTGCCAGGGATGTATCCTTTCACCATACTTATCCAATCTGTGTGCTGAGTAAATAATCCAGAAGCCAAAATATATGAAGAATAGAGTGACATCAGTATTGGAGGAAGATTTATTGAAAACCTGTGCTTTGCTGATGGTGTAACTTTGTTTGCTGAAAGCAAAGAGAATTTTAAATACTTAGGCAAATCTGCTGTAAAATACCTCTTTAAAGTGTAAAGACAGAAGATGTCACATTGTCGACTAAGGTAGCCTGTCCCAAATCATGGTATTTTTAACAGTCTTGTATGTATATTAAAGTTAGACAATGAATAAAGAAGACCATGGGAAAACTGATGCATTTGAATTATGGTATAGGAGAATAATATTAAAAGTACCATGGACTTCCAGAAGAACAAACAAAACTGTGTTGGAAGAAGTACAGCCAGAATGCTCCTTAGAAGCAAGGATGGTGAGACTTTATCACTTATAGTTTGGACATGTCAAGAGGGACCAGTACCTGGAGAAGGATATCATGCTTGGCAAAGTGGAGACTCAGTGAAAAAGAGGACGACATCCAATGAGATGGACTGATAACAATGGCAGCAACAATGGATTCAAACATAACAACAATTGTGAGATTGGTGCAAGACCAGCCACTGTTTTACAGAAATTCACTATGAGTTGGAACTGGCTCAACAGCACATAACAACAATAATAACAACAACATTATAACAGAAAGCATAGATATTTTCATATCACATTACAATTGTTGAAAATCTTGGTTTGGCCTTTTACTACTTTAAAATTGTTATAGTATCATTATGCAGTGCAATTATTATTTAAAGCAATCATTTAAAAAGTGCACACATTACTGCCATTGCTATTGTGGTGTGCCAGTAAGTTGATTCCAAATCACAGTGACCCTATATAGGATTTCTGAGGCTACATATCTTAATGGGATGAGAAAACCTCATCTTTTTCCCATTGGACAACTGGTAGATTCAAACTGCTAGCACCCCAATGAGTAACCCACTAGGTTACCAGGGCTTCTGACACATATTACTATAACATATTTATTTTGAAATATCTTAATTACTGTATTTCTATGATGTTTCCATTGTACCATTAAACATTTTAATTTATATTTAAAAACATTATTTGGGGAAGAGATGCAAAGGGGTACATGTGTGGTAAACTGAAAAATAGTCCCCCAAATATGTCCATATCCTAATCTCTGAAACCTCTAAATATGTTACTTTATGTGGTAAAAGGGATTTTCTAGATATGATTAAGTTAAAGATATGGCAATGAGGATATTTTTGTAGATTAATTGAATGAGCCCAATGCCATGTCAAAGAGTCCTTGTGAGAGAGAAAAAAAGTGTCAAAGTCAGAAATAGAAGTTGTAACAATGGAATCAGAGATTAGAGTGATTGATGTGCTTTGAAGATAGAGAAAGTTGCCATGACACCAAAAATGAGGGCAGCCTCTAGGAGCTGGAAAGGACAAATAAGCAGATTCTCCAGTAGCATAGTGGTTGCAAATCGGGCTATGAACCTTAAGGTCAGCAGTTCAAAACTACCAGCTGTCTGTGGAAGAAAGATTAAGCTTTCTGCTCCCTTAAAGATTTATGGCCTCGGAAATCCTGTATATGGTCGCTGTGAGTTAGAACCAATTCCACAGCACATCACCACCACCACCACCACCCTAGAGCTCCACAACTTGTCTGAAGGCTTATCATGCTGTGGTGGCATGTGTCTTGCTGTGATTCTGGAAGCTATGCTGCTGATATTTTAAATACCAGCAGGGTCAACCATGGTGGATAGATTTCAGATGATCTTCCAGATGAAGACAGTCTATGAAAGAGGAGAGATTGACTACTTCTGAATATTTAGTCACTAAAAAATTTATGAATAGCAGTGGAGCACTGTCCACACCAGAATATTGAACATTGAAACATGGTAAAGAGAAGCAGAATATTGTCAGATATGGTGCCAAAAAATGAGCCCCTCAGGTTGGAAGCCACTCCAAATATGATAGGGAAAGAGCTGTCTCCTCAAAGTAGAGTTGGCCGCTATGATGCAAATGGAGTAAAGCCTTTGGGACCTTCATTTTCTGAGGGAGTACAAATGAAAATGAAGAGACACAGCTGTAAACACTCATTAATAATGAGAACATGGATGTATGAAATATGAATGTAGGAAAATTAGAAGTTGTCAAAAAAAAGAAATGGAATGCATAAACATCGATATCCTAGGCATTGTTGTTAAATGCCATTGAGTCAGTTCCAACTCATAATGATCCTGTATAGGGTTTCCAAGAAGCAGATGAGCTTGAACTACTGATCTTGCAGTTCACACCAACCTTGCAGTCAAGCATATTAACCTACAACAACACACCAGTACTCTATCTTAGACACTATTGAGCTAAAATGGACTGGTATTGGCCATTTTGAATCTGACAATCACGTCATTTACTATGTCAGGAATGACAAATTGAGTAGGATTGGTATCACCTTCATCATCAAAAAGAACATTTCAAGATGTGTCTTGAAGTATAATGCTGTCTGTGATAGGACAATAACCATATGCCTACAAGGAAGATCATTTAATACAACTATTATTCAAATTTACGCACCAACCACTAAAGTCAGTGATATTGATACTGAAGAATTCTACTAATTTCTTCAGTATGAAATTGGTCAAACATGCCATCAAGATGCATCGATAACGACTGGCAGTTGAATGCAAAGGTTAGAAACAAAGAGGAAGGAATAGTGGTTGGAAAATAAATTATGCTGGAAGTTACATGATAGAATTTTGAAAGACCAATGACTTCTTCATTGTAAATACCTTTTTAAGCAACATAAAAGATGACTATAAATACGGACTACCCAGATGGAATACACAGAAACCAAACTGACTGTATATGTGGAAAGAGATGGTGGAATAGTTCCATATCATCAGCCAAAACAAGGGCAAGAACAGACTGTGGAACAGATCATCAGTTGGTTATATTCAAGTTCAGGCTGAAGCTCAAGAAAATGAAAACAAGTCCACAAAAGACAAAATATGACCCTGAATTTAGAGATTATTCAAGAACAGATTTGGTGCATTAGACATTAATGATCAAAGACTAGAAAAGTTGTGCGATGACATCAACAATAAAACACAGTAATAAAGAAAAAATTTATTAAGAAGATAAGAAAGGAGAAAAAAAAACAAAATGGATGTAAGACGAAACTTTGAAACTTGCTTTTCAGCTTAGAGATATTAAGCAAATAGAAGAAATGAAAAGGTAAAAGACCTGAATAGAAAAATTTCAAAGGGCAACTCGAGAAGGCAGAGACAAATATTATAATGAAATGTGCAAAGATATGAGGTTAGAAAACCAAAAAGGGAAAATATGTTCATCATTTCTCAAGCCGAGGGAACAGAAGAAATAATTCAACCCTCGATTTGTTGAAGGATTCTATATGCAAAAAATCGAATGATGCAGAAAGTACCAAAAGAAAGTGGAAGGAATATGCAGAGTCACTTCACCAAAAAGAAATAGTCGATGCTCAACCATTTCAAGAGGCAGAATATGATCAAGAGCCAATGATACTGAGGGAAGAAGTCCAAGGTGTACTGAAGTTTTTGGCAAAAACAAGCCTCCATGAATTGATGGAATACAAATTGAATTATTTCAACAAACTGGTGTGGCACTGGAGGCACTCACTCATCTATGCCAAGAAATTTGAAAGACAGCTACCTGGCCAACTGATTGGAAGAGATCCATATTTGTGTTCATTGTAAAGAAAGATAACCCAAGGGAATGTGGAAATCATTGGACAATATCATTAATACTGCATGCAAGTAAAATTGTGCTAAAGATAATTCGAAAAAAGGCTTCAGCAGTATATTGACAGCTATTTTCAAGAACCTCATATGCATGCAAAAGTTGGGCAATGAATAAAAAAGACTGTAAAAGAATTTATGCATTTATGTATGGTGTTGGAGGAAAATATTAAAAGTATTGTCATTGTTGTTATTAAGTGCCGTAGAGTTGGTTCCAATTCATAGCAACCCTGTATAAGATTTTCAAGGACTGGCTGGTGAGTTTGAACCACTGACATTGCAGTTCAAACTCACCTTGCAGTCTCAGCGTTTATCCTACAGTGCTGTCAAAAGAATAAATACATCTGTGTTTAAGGGAGTTCAAACAGAATGCTCCTTAGACCAGACTTTGTCTCTTGTACTTTGGGCATATTTTCAGGAGGGACCAGTCTGTGAAGAAGGATATCATATTTGGTCAAGTGGAGGGTCAGTGAAAAAAAGGAAGACCTCAAACAAGATGGATTGACTCAGAGGCAGCAACAGTGCATTCACATTTAGCAGAGATTGTGAGGTTGGAGCAGAGCCAGGCACTGTTTTGTTCTGTTGTACAAATGAGTTGGTACCGGACTGGATGTCACTAACAACAATAACAAATCTAGAACTTCCCGATGGTGCCCATCCCTGCCAATACCTTGATTTTAGCCATCTAAAACCCATTTTTTATTTCTGACCTCTCGAACTCTAATAAATTTGTGTTGTTTAAAGATACTATGTTTAAGTTACAGCAGCAATAAGAAACAAATGCACATGGTGTCAAAAAGTCAAGAACACCTGACAACTTTCCCCACTAGCAATATCTCCTTTTCATGATTTAATGGTTTAATATAAAGGAAGCACAATAGGCAGTCCTGGAGACCTAAACCTACCAACTGTTATCGCGTTGGTTCAGACTCACAGTGACTCTCCTTACACTAAAATAAAACAGAAGTATTTTCATTAGTTGAGGAATGCAAGTCACTTTTCAAATTTCAAAGTGAATATACCAAAGACCTAACATTTTCATCAATGACATTTCTTACCTAAAGGTAATTTATTTTTTCTACCAAAAACAAATTTAAAGCCTTGATAGTCATTTGAAATATATAACCATGGCAACTTTTTTTCAGTTGGGAAAACTCCAGTATTTTGAGGCTTTATCCAATAATTAGATTGATAACTCGCTAATGGTAAAGACTATGACCTTAATTTTCTTGTCACTCCTCAGATTCTAGTGTGGCACTGTGACTTAATGTACTAGATTGCAAGGTCAGTTTGAACTGCAAGGTTGGGATTCAAGTTCACCAGCCGTTCCTCAACAACCCTATACAGGGTTGCTTTGGGTCGGTACCAACTTGATGGTACTTAAAAACAGCAACAATAATACATCTAAGGGGAGTCCTGGTATGGTGCTGCAGGATAATGCACTGGACCTCAAGGTCCTTTGAACCTCAAGGTTAATGGTTCAAACCTACCAGCTGCTCTTTGGAAACCCTAGACAGGGTTGCTGAGTTGGAACTGACTCTACGTCACTTAACAACAACAACAACTACATACATCTAAGGGTAGCCCTGTGGCTCTGTAGAATAAACACTGATCTTTGAACCCCAAGGTCAGTGTTTGAGTCCACCACCTGCTCTTTGGAAGAAAGATGAGGCTTTCTGTTCCAGCAAAGATTTATAGCCTCGGAAACCCTGTATACAGGGGCACTATGAGTATAACTGACTTGACAGTGCTTAGCAACAACAACATACATACATAAAATATTACATATATAAGTCTGCAGTCACAATCTTGGAATGACATATTCCTCATCCTCACCACTGTTGAATACATTATATATCTACTTTAGTTGATAAAATCTATATACAGCTCAAAATATTATTTGTATTTTAGATGATTCAGCATAATAATATATTATTGTTTGTTCCACCTACTGGTATCAAAATAATTGCCTATCTCTTGCATAAAAGCAACTTGACAAAAGGGGATAATTTTAGAAACAGAAAGTTTGGTCCTTGCTTTATAAATTAGTAGAGCTCTGGCACTGTAGTGGTTAGGAATCAGGTTGCTAACCTCAAGGTCGGCAGTTCGAAACTACCAGCTGTTCCGCGGGAGAAAGATGAGGCTTTCTGCTCCCATAAAGATTTATAGCCTCAGAAACCCTGTGCAGGGTCACTATGAGTCATAACCGACTCCATGGTACTTAACAACAACAACAACATAATTATGAAAACAATTCAAGAGCATTTCAATTATTTTTAATAATCATCTTCACATTGATAAGGCTACCATTCTTTTTTAGTACATTTGAAAATGCAGTATGCTTATGACTGTTTCCCTGAAGTCAATGTTTTGTTTCATTTTGTTTTGTTTTTATATACAAAATGTGGAAAGGAATTATTCTTTAGTGACACAGATTAATTGTGTGTGTATGAGCTTTGAAATTATTCCAATAAATCACAGGTTCCAAATTGACCTAGTGATGTAAATCTTTCTGTATTCAAGGTAATTCAATAGACCCCAAGTTCATTGTATGAATTTACTATAAAGGCACTAAGTCACACTATGCCTCTGTGCCATTTAAAAATATATTCCTTCCTTGGGTTGTAATAGCCTCAAGCCAAGGCACAGAGGCTGAGTTGTAGGGCCCAGGATGATTTTAGCCTCATCATACCCCTTCTGGATGATGCCCTTTGGCAGGATAATCCATACAATTGTCAGTGATGACTTGGATCATCAACCATTTCTGTCATTTCCGCTTGTCTTCTTATATTAAGCGACATGTAAATCTATATTGGAGATACTACTTTTAAAGTTCTTTTAAGAGGACCTATTTTTCTTTCCTTTACCTTTTGAATTATTTTTAATATTTGCAATAGTGTTAATGCCCACCAGACTAAGACTAACAAAAAACATTGGAATCAAACAAAATTGGGTTTATTAATTTTTTTGCAAAAAAGGATATCTGCAACAATGTCATGGGGATCATGTCTGGTGTCCTCCTGTTCACAAGGGGGGAAGGAGAACTAAATTCTACATCAGTCCAAGGCTTATTTCTATGAGGTAGAGGTCAGCTATGCCTCTAGCCTCCAAACTTTTGTATCCTATTCTGACATCAAGCATCCCTCCCATGACTCTCTACTTCTTTGCTGGGTTTAATAATCCATTGCAATGGTCACACAGAACTCACAGACAATACGTATGATCATGGGGTTTATTAGGGTAGTTAACAGGGTACCATGCACTATCATGGAGTCATGGTGTGGTGCTATAGAATAAGCACTAGACCGCAAAGTCAATTTGAACCACACGATCAGCAGTTCAAACCCACCAACCATTCTTCGGAAACCCTAAATAAGATCTCTATGAGTCAGCATTTACTAACAACAACAACATGTGGTATCAATAACAATTCAGGATACAGTAGTTCTCCTGTCAGGAGTGCTTCATTTCAGCCACACTTCAGACATACTTCTCTCATGTTCTCAGCCTCTCAGTCACATGGTTCCTTGGCCTCTGCCCTGCTTGGGCAAGTGTTACAAACTCTTTGGGAGCTGTGGATAAATGCCCAAAGAGCCTATTCTGCAAGCAAGCCTCTTGCCAGAAGGTACTCAGCTTTACTGAGTCTATGGGCCAGGAACCCACAGCTCTGTATCCTCATGTGACTGCCTCTGTTGCTGCCTTTGCTGCCACCACTTTTCCACACAGGGATCTCACTCTTGGCTTTTGGCTTTTGGCTTTTCTTTCTTCACGGTCCTGGGATAGTCCTTTCCTACTTCCTAGATGGTAACTTTTTATACCCTATTTGTATTTGTTGTTGTTAAGTGCTGTCCAGTAGGAACTTTGTAGTCCAGTGCTTATTGTATAGCACTTGTTTCTTTAGTCCTAGCCAAACATTTTGCTTCTTGATACAGCACTTTAGGATAAGCACTGTACTTCTAACTGCAAGGTCAGTTGGCTCAAACCCACTGGTCACTTCTTGAAAATGCTTTACAGGGTTGCTATGAGTCAGAACCAATTCAATGGCACTTAACAACAACAATCCAAACATTTGGTGGGAGTTACAAAGATAATGACTAGAAGTGTCATATTAAGTAAATTCACTGTACCACAGGATTATAGACCATAGAAAAACAGTGGAAGCATGTCAGTAAGAGAGAAATACTAGGGGATTGCTAAATATTTGCACTTATACTTAATGATTTTGGAGCAGGATCAAGGAACCATGTTTTCCTCTGTATTTCAGTGTGGTCACAAAGTAGAAGCAATTCTATGACTGTATATTTTAAGTCATATTAGGAGGTAGGTGGAATGGAGAGGGGCTATAGCTTTAATTGATAAGAGAAGCAGAAGTTCCTAATGTGTGTACAGAGATGGATGTTTTGTAATTTTTGTAGTTTATACTATGTTTTTGTATTTTCCTATGCTTAGACATGACTAAGGAATAGTCTTGCTTTTTACTCACTTTATCTCGTTCATTAACAGAATGACCAAGTCTGATACAGATGTTCTTTTGTGAAACTCTGCATTAAGGAGGAATCACCATATCCTCATTGTGAATGCCAGGTCAGCTACCTGCTGAGAGCTGTCAGGATTGCTTTTTCTCTTTCTCAGTAGGCATTCTTATTAGGTTTCTTTGTTGCTTCCTTGGTGGGGATATTTTAGCATTTCATCACTGAGTGTTTGCTATAATTTTCAAGACTTTTAATATAGTTAAGATAATTTATTCCTATTCCTATTTAGATTTTTGTCATGGATGGGCATTAGGTTATCCATTATAGAATAATGATTGAATAGAGACTAGAAACATGAAGGTCTGGGGGATTATCTTTAATCTATCCTGTCTCCTAGGCTTCCCTCTCTTCAAGTTCTTTACATGCTAAACTATCCAACTTTAGCTTATAATCATATTTCTAAAGCATAAATCATCATATTAAATTATTATATAATTCCCTATTGCTTATATATTATCAAATTATCTGCCTAAAATTACTTATAAGCTAAGATCCTCCATTTATATCTTCAGCCACATTTCCCCCCTCATGCACCTTTCATTTTACTTACATGTATATCTAAATATTAATTAATTCAAAGATATTCATGGGACACTGATAAAGTGCTAAACAGAGTTCTTATATTATGAAAACATAATATGTCTTTATATTACGTGAGATCACATGAAACTGCTAATATTTGGTTAATTTGGCCCAACAAAAATGATCATTTCAAATGTTTCAAACAAATATATGTTACGTGAATATTTTTGTGGATACATCTTTCCACTAAGAAGAGACCTCCAACTATGTCCAAAGATAGATAGAATCGATAAATAAATTATAAATAGACAGATAGATGATAGAAAAATATATAAAGCAAGTAAGCAAGCCCTGCTGATACAGTGGTTAATTGCTCAGCTACTAACCAGAAGATCCGAAGTTCAAATACCCTAGTAGTTTCATGAAGTGGGGGAAGAAAACCTCTTAATCTGCTTTCATAAAGATTACATTGTAGGCAATCCTGTGGACAAGCTCTATTCTGTTATATAGGGTTGTTATGAACCAGAATCAATTTAAAGGCACACAACAACATTAAAAATTACTTGAACCAGATTGTATGATAATTTATTTCCCAACTATGTAGAATTTCTTCTGGATGACTAAAACCTAATAGGATATCATACACATAGTATCTACTCATTAGATGATTGCTGATAAAAATGAAGATACAAAGCAATTCTGAAGTAGAGAGATAGAAGAGGCAATGATAAAATGAACACAAAAGCAAAAAAAAAAAAAAAAAATTGAAGGCATGAAAAATGAGGGCCCAGTTATTAGTATATGATTCAGCCAATTTAGATAAAATGGGTATCAGCAAGTCCATAAAACGTATCTTTCTATTGCACTCATACAAATAGATACCTGATGCTTTTGAGTTATGGTGTTGGAGGAGAATATTGAAAGTGCCATGGGCTGCTAAAAGAACCAACAGATCTGTGTTAGAAGAAGTACAGCCAGAGTGCTCCTTGGAGGCCAGGATGGCCAAACTTTGTCTCTTCTACTTCGGGCATATTGTCAGGAGGGACCAGTTGCTGGAGAAAGATATCATGTTTGGAACAGTGGAGGGTCAGAAAAAAGAGGAACCCCACCCCCCCCAGCAAGATGGATTGGCAAAGTGGCAGCATCAATGAGCTCAAGTGTGGCAATGATAGTGAGGTTGGCCCAGGATCGGGTAGTGTTTCATTCTGTTGTGCACAGGGTCACTATGAGTCGATATTGACTCGACGGTACCTAACAACAACAACAAGTCGGCTGATTGTTAAGTCATGTGTTGTCCATCTGATTCCACATATATAATCATACTGAAGGACCTAAGTCCAGAAGAGCAAATATTCAAAGTAGTTGAGAAATAAATAAACTATCATATAATTTGGTTCAAGTCATTCTTTAAAAATGAAAAATACAGGTTTTAGTATTATGAATGCTTGGAAATTACACTTAAGATCAAATAGAAAAACTAATGAAAGGAAAGCTTTCAGTATGAACACTGTTGAGCTGTGTTCCATTCTCCACTGAATTCATGTATAGTAGAGAAATAGTCTTTTAAAAGATTAAATGTGACTAAGTTCAGAAACTGTAAGGATAAGTGGGAGCCAGCTCAAACAACTATAACCAATTCATTTTAAGAGGAACTAAATGAATTTGTAAGATATGCTAAGTGCAAGACTGATATAGAAGACATAGGTGACATTTTGATTTCTTAGACTTGTAATTTATATATACAAAGTGATATATATATACACAAGGTTGTTGGTTCAAACATACCAGCTGCTCTTTGGAAACCCTATATAGGGTCGGTATGAATTGGAACCATTATATGGTGTGGCACTGCTTCTCAGGAATCCTATACAGAGTCACAAATGACTCAACTGCACTTAACAACAACAATATAGGATAATGCATAGGACTACCAGCCACTCCTCGGAAACCCAATACAGTGTCACTATAGGTTGGAACTGACTTAATGGCACTTAACAACAATAGTTCATAAGGAGTCCTAGTATGGTGCAATAAGAAAGGCACTGAACTGCTAACCACCATGTTGGCAATTCAAACTTTGGATAAAATTACAAAGAATCAACATTCTTAATTGTGCTCATGAAGAACTTGTACATAAATAAAGAGCCAGTCATTAGAACAGAACAATTGGATACTTAAGGGTTTAAAATCAGGAAAGGTGTTGTAAATCAGCATCAGTGTTGTATTCTTTCACACTACTTATAAAATCTGCATGCTGATCAAATAATATAAGAAGCTGGATTACATGAAGAAGAATGTAGCATCAGAGTTGGAGGAAGACTCATTAATAACCTGTGATATGCATATGACACCACCTTACTTTCTGGAAATGAAGAGGACTTAAAATATTTACTGATGAAGACCAAAGACTTCGGTATGGATTCCACTTGAATGTAAAGAACACAAAATCCTTATAACTGGGCCAGTAAATAACATCATAGTAAATGGAGAAAAGATTAAAGTTGTCATAGACTTCATTTTGCTTAGATCCACTATCAACAATTACAGAAGCTGCAGTCAAGAAATTAAACAACATATTGCACTGGGCAAATCTGCTCCACAAGACCTCTTTAAAGTGTTCAAGAGTGAAAAGATCAGTTTGAGGACTGTTGTGCACCTGACCCAAGCCAGGGTATTTTCAGTAGCTTCATTTGCATGTGAAAGTTGGACAATGAATAAAGAAGACTGTGGAAGAATTGGTGCATTTGAGTTATGGTGTTAGAGAATATTAGGAGTACCATGGATTTCTAGAAGGTCAAACAAATCTACGTTGGAAGAAGTACAGCCAGAATGCTCCATAAGGCCAGGATTTCAAGATTTCATCTCTCATACTTTGGATACGTTATCAGGAGGAATCTGTCTCCAGAGAAGGACATCATGCTTGGTAAAGTGGAAGTTTAGTGAAAAAGAGTAAGACCACACACACACACACAAGATGGATGGACACAGTGGCATCAACAATGGGCTCAAGCATAACAATTATGAGGATCTCACAGGACCAAACAGAGTTTTGTTCTGTTTTGCATAGGGTCACTATGAGTAGATAAGGACTTGATAGCACCTAACAACAACTTTAAATTCTCCTATCTCAGAGCTTCTATAAAACTCATCCTTCCTTTTTTAAAAAAAATTATTTAAAATTTTATTTTAGCATTGCTGTTGTTGAGAGTACAAACAGCAAAATGTACACAAATTCAACTTTCTACATGTACAATTCATTGACACCGATTACTTTCTTAAAAGTTGTGCAGCCATTCTCACCTTCCTTATCTGAATTGTTCCTCTCTCATTATTATAAACTGACTGCCCTCTAAGGTTGCTATCAATTCTTTGAGTTGCTGTTAACTTGATCCCATATGGATAGTTCTTAAAAGCACATAATGCTCATTTGTTACTGGTTAAGCTAAACTACTGATTGGTTTTAAGATGACTGTAGGAGATATTTTTAGTTTAAAGATTATATCGAAGCAATAATTTCAAGGGTTCATTTATATGGACCATATGAGTTCCTGGTATGATGCCTTAGGATAAGCAATGGACCGCAAGGTTGGTTCAAACTGCAAGGCCAGTGATTCAGTGTGAGTCGGACCTGTCTCAGCGGTACTTAATAAAAACAAGAGACCATATAGGACAGAAGAGAACTACTTTATATGGTTTCCTATGCTGTAATCTTTACTGGAAGGAGCTCTGGTAGCGTGGAAGGAGCTCTGGTAGCATAGTGGTTACAAATCAGGCTGCGAATCGCAAGTTCAGCAGTTCGAAACTACCAGCTGTTCCATGGAAGAAAGAGGAGGCTTTCTGCTCCTGTAAAGATTTATAGCCTCGGAAACCCTATATAGGGTTACTATGAGTGGGAACCTACTCCACGGCACATAACAACAACAACAATCTTTACTGGAACATATCACCGGATCTTCTACCATGGAGCAACTGGTGGGTTTGGACAGGCAATCTTTGGATTAACAGCCAATTCTTTTAACCATCACGTCACCAGGATTCATTCATCTCTAGCCTGGACCTTTTTGCAGGCTAAATACTTAAGGTTTAAATGGAAGTGTCTTCCTTACGGTTTTATCACGGAAAAACCAAATCAGATATACAGGGCACAGTTGAGTAAAGTGGCCAGTGTTTAGATACTTTATTAGCAATGACTTTAACCAGTTTTCATAGTAGATGAATAAATCAAGTTAGCAGTCTGGTTTGATCGCTGAGAATATGAAACACTTTTGAAACCTAACAAAACAATATAGTGTGCAGACTAGAGATGGTTATGCTTTTATCTCTTTACAGAGCAATCACTGTAAGCAACACAGTACTTTATAAGACCTTTCACTGCTGCTTCACAATCTCAGAATTGTAGAGGGAAGATAAAGGCAAACATCGAAAGAATTCCAAGGCAGCTACAGTCAAATATTATCTGGAAAGCTGTATGTAGGATAACACTAGAGAAAAGCTCAAATTGGGAACCATATATATAGTAGTGGTAGGGCTTCAAAATCTGGGCTGTTGAAGTCTACAATTAAATTCACTTTTTTTTTTTTTTTTAACTTACAAATACATGTCACACATTTAAGAAATTACTACCTCTATGCTGTTCTCAACCCACTTATCTGTAGTCTGACTAGAAAATTTTGTAGTAGGTAGTTGTTTGCGATTCTGTTACTTAAAATTTTGTAGCCCACTTTAATGATTGTTTTAAAGGCAATAACAAAAGCACAATAATACTCATATAAATAAAAATGATGGTTTTGTAACAAGTGTTTTAAGACCAATGCCAACAGATTGAATTTTAAAGAAATCAGTTAGTTTTGTTCATTAGAGTGTGTTTCACAGCTGCTATGATGTGTTTGGCACTGATTCCAAACATGTCCAACAATTCACTAGGTCTGCCACTTCGAGGCACTCTTGGCACTGCCAGCTGATGAACAAGGATGTCAGGCTCCTCAGAGACAGCTGCACACACAGCTTCCCCGATGCCACCTTCTTGATAATGATCCTCCACTGTGATAACCCAGTTGCCTGTAGCTTTTGCATTGGAAATGATGGTGGCAGCATCCAGGGGTTTGATGGTAAATGGGTCAATGACACGGATAGAAATACCTTGTTTAGAAAGATGATCAGCAGCTGCTAATGCTTCATGTAGAGTAACCCCAGCACCAATAACTGTGACTTTGTCATTGTTACTGTGGCGGACAACCTTGGCCTGTCCGATTTCAAAGTTTTCTTGTGGGGAATAAATAACTGCAGTTTCTGGTCGGCTGGTCCGAATGAAGCACATTCCTTTGGTATTAGCAGCCAGATAAACAGCGTGCTCTGCTGAGACAGCATCGCTTGGATAGAAAACAGTGCAATTGGGAATGCTCCGGAACATAGCTAGATCCTCCAGCGCCATCTGAGAGGGCCCATCTTCACCAATGGATACTCCACAGTGGGAACCAGCAAGGTTGATGTTGGTCTGAGAGATGGCTCCCATCCGGATCTGATCAAATGCTCGGGTCAGAAAGGCAGCAAAGGTACTAACAAAAGCAATGGTTCGACCACGGGCAGCACAGCCCAAAGCCACATTTACCATGTTTTGCTCAGCAATAAAACATTCAATAAATCTCTCAGGGTGTTCTTTCTTGAATAACTCTGAAAATGTGGAGTTCTTTGTGTCACCATCCAGGACAATAACTCTTCCATTAGCATGGCCCAATTTAGCCAGAGCCAACCCATATGCCTTCCGGGTAGCTACCTTGTCACCAACTTTGTAAGCAGGTGAGGTGGTCATTTTTATATCAGTGATGCAGATTTCAGGTGAGTCTTCAACAGGGGGTTTTGGTATGAGATTCCTGTTGGTTTGTATGCGGCTCTCAATTAATTTGATAATTGCATCTGCTTTTTCTTTTGGTATAGGCTTCCCATGCCAATTTTCTTCATTCTCAACGTTTGGAATACCTTGGCCCTTGAAGGTCTTGGCAATTATAGCACTGGGCTTGTTCTTCACTTGAGTTGCTAGCCAAAATGCCTGGCACAACTCCACCACATCATGACCATCTACTAAATAAGTATTCCACCCAAAAGCTTCACAGCGCTTCTGATAGACATCAGTGCAGTGCTCAAGTGGTGCAACGCCACTTTGTCCCAAGCGGTTCACATCAAAGATTGCTATGAGATTATCCAGATTATAGTAGGACGCGAAGGACATAGCCTCCCAGACTGAGCCTTCTGAGGATTCGCCATCTCCCATGAGGCAGAATACCCGGTAACTGGCCTTGTCAAAGTATTTGCCGGTATAAGCCATTCCACATGCGGCACCCAGTCCTTGTCCAAGAGATCCTGTTGCCACATCAACAAACGACAGTCTGGGAGTGGGATGTCCCTCCAGGTCACAGTCAATTTTCCTCAAACGCAGCAGGTCGGATTCTCTGATGTCACCAGCCTCTGCCCAAGCGGCGTAAAGGATTGGAGCAGCATGGCCCTTCGAGAGGACAAATCGGTCGTTGTCTGGGTGTCCCGGGTCTGTCTGTTTATACCTCATTGTATGGAAGAACAACACAGACATGATTTCTGCTGCACTGCAGCATGATGTGGGATGGCCAGAGTTGGAAGCACATGTGGCCCTGATGGAATGGATCCGGAGACGGTTGGCCATGTCTCGGAGCACCTGCACGGCCTTCTCATCGGGCATGGTGTCATCGGCCATGGCTACAATCAAGTTGTTCACCGCAGCACAAAAGCCATCAAGTAAAGTAACCTCAGAGTAACCGTTCGGTGACCCCACGCACCTCGAGCTGCCCCCTTGAGAATAGGAGGTATGTAACTGGCAAGAGCGAGCTCAACCAGCAGGAGGTTTTGCCTCTAGAACAGAGACTGTCGAGTATGCGCAGTACTTGTCTGGCACTGATCCTCAGTCTTCTGGAGGAAATGATCTCAGCAACTGCCAGAGTAAACGCCGTGCACCGCGTTTTATCACGTGGTCTGCAAGGGCGGTTGAACACTGAGCACTTCACCTCTTTCCCAGCACACGGACTTCTCTCGATTATTATTATTTTTTTTTTGGTATATAAAGAATACTTCAATGGAGGAAATTACTCATCTAAGGACAAACCTACCATGTCTCTGTAGTAAATTGGTTGGAACAGAATTAGTGCAAAATCTGTTTTAAAAGTTTAGCATGCATTCATATTTTGCTAATAGAAATAAAAGAGGAATTGCTTTGTTACCTAGTTCTTTTTAGGAGATAAAATCTACTAAAATACATATTCCAGAAGCTGTTGGTCCAGTTGTCTATATGTATAAATGTAATGATATGTTTATTGATTCAGAAGTTTAGCATGCAATCTCAGGGTATTTACACATCACAGAGCATCAAGATTTATAAAGAATACAGATGTAATCTTGGGTTTTTAGTATAGTGGTTAAGCTCATAATTCTTTGGAGATACAGTCCCTTAATTTATATCTCACCTTTGCCACAAGTTGTGTGTTTAATCTTGAGCATGCGCTTAAAATTTCTGAGACTCAGTTTCCATTTTTACTCTGGAGAGAATAATAGGCACTATTTAAAAAGGATTATTACAAAAACTAAACAAGTTAACCATAATTAGTTTGTTAATTGCTTACAACCTAGTCCATGAACGCTCAATTCTAACGAAGTACTGAGTTCCAATTTTCTTATTTTTAAAAAAATTCCAGGAGCAAGGCATTGATGGTGGTGGTGGTTATGTGCTCGTGGAGTCAGTTGCGATGCATAGCGACCCTGCTTGGGTTTTCCAAGGCTGTAAATCTTTATGGGAGCAGGAAGTCTCATATTTATCCCACAGGACAAGGCATTGGAGGAGGAATTTAATTAATTATGTTTAAGACTTCTTCCAATAGAAGATGTTTAGGAATATAATTTGCTATAAGGCCTAGTCCCAGTGAATCTGTATACCATTATAATTCCCAAAGATGGATACTTAAAAGTTATTTTTATAGATTGTAAACCTATTTTATTCGGCAACTGAATATACCATGGGATACAAAAGGGAATACATTTTTCATGTCAGAAAACAAGAAGGTTGTGTTATTACTGAAATTGTTGCCTATTGTACACTATCACAAAGTTTAAAAGTCAATAGGAAAAAAGAGAATAATTTGGGAATAGACAAGGTATTGAAAAATTTCAAGATTTTTTGAAGGTAGGTGGGATTTTGAGTCAAGACATGGCATTTATAAACAAAGGAACCAGTCTATCTCCATGTAGAAGTCTACACAGGTCAATCTGATGAAGAACAAAAAGCAAAACATTAGCAGGGAAGACTTTTAGCCATCATTTGTTCCTACCTCATTATTTAACAGATGGTAAAAACACAAGTGACTCAAGGTTTTCTATAAATTTTAAATGCTACCAACTCCTGGGCTTTACAAGTCCATCTCAGCTATATCTAGGACTGTGATACTATATGCCAGAAAAGCCGTTCTCCAGAGTTAATGAAAAGTAAATGACTTTGGGTCACAATAATTTAAAAGATAGAAAAGGATCCCATATTAAAAGAATTTTTGAATGTTATCAATAGATACAATAAATGTTAAAGAAAAATTAATAATGCAATATACAAGTGGTCTAAGCCAATGCTCAACAAGGTTAGTTGACAAAAATGCTTATCGATGCTATTATTTTCCATGCCCTGAGCAATATCTATCAATTATGAACATCAAGATTATACTGAAACCCTACCCAGGATCACATGGGTCAGAACCTACTTGATTGATGGCAGTTAACAACAACAACATACATTTCCAAGTTTGAACTACAGGTATAATCTAAAGAGACTCATAGAAAAAAGAAAAAAAAGTTGCTAATTTCACAAGACACGGAGTAAATATAAATGGAATAACTCTCAACAGTGCCTACTTACACACAAACTAAATCAGAATAAACACTAGGAGTTCATTTAGTACTGCCTTATCACTTAATAGGGAGAAGAATTTGTTCTAGATTGATTTGAAAATCACTTTACAATCTTATTTTAGACAACACCTAGAAGACTCTTTGAAAACCATATCATATCAACTATTAGTTTGGTGAAGTACAATGTGACAAATAAGATGTTATTATTTCTCATATCTATCAGACCACACTCACACTTGTTCTTTGAGAGAATAGCCTTTAACAAACTAACGTCTTCTTTGATCTCCTTTTCCAGGAACTGCTATACCTCAGTATGTACAGTTAGGTTATAAAAATAAAAATCTTAGCTTCTTCCATGTGGTATGAACTGGCTAAAACCATGGCATGAACAGGATTGGCTATAAAATTGACTTAAAAATACCTTAATCCATTAAAGAAGAAGAAGTTTAAAAATAACATGCCTAGTCCATACAGGTTTAACTTCTTTTAGTCACTTAGTGAATTTTTAATTGATGCTCATTAAGTAATAGATACTTTATATGTATTTAGCATACAAACTAACAAAGTGAGGCTAAATCAGGCTTTTACCTGTGACTTTGCATGCAAATTTCCAGTTTTATATACAAACTAATAAGTAAACTTCAATGCAGTGAGTTTGACATCTTTACACTGACTGATTAATCCTGCTTGATAAAACTAGCTCAAGGGTCTCCATACTCCATAAAGCCAAGATTGCTGCTGGTACAGCTATAGGAAAATCCTCTACAACTACTCTCTTGCAAAGACTAAACAAGAATTATTTATAAAAATCCAAGTAGCGTTTGTCTTAAAACCCTTTTATTTTAGGTGACACCACTAACATTGTTAATAAGCCGGGCTGGTTTTGAGGTAGCTGCAGTTTCTGAGATGCCATTAAAGGAGGTTTCTCCCATTTGGGAGTCAATCCATATCATCTGGCTAGTTGAAAGATTTAAAGTTATGAGTGGTTTTTTGTTTTGTTTTGTTTTTTCAGGGAGAAGGTGGAATGAGAAGGTAAAAACAGTGAGAAAAAAATTTTAGCAAGATAAGAGTACATCTTCAGAGTTCATTTATAAGTCAGCATTCAAAGTAAAAGAATTCTCTGTTGGACTTGACATCACTCCCATCCTCTGATATTTGTGTACTTTCTTCTCAAAGAAGTTAGTTTCCCTTCCAGTGAAATATTCTCTATGAAGTCAAATGAATTTTCTACTTTGAATACCTTGCTAAAACCCAGTTCCAGGGCAGGGATTGATGGCAGATCTGGAAGAAGTGTAGTGAGGAACTCCATCAGCAATAAGACAGAATACCAGACAAAGGAGGTTCAGGGGATGGTCCCAGAACACTGAAGTACATATAAAGGAATATTAAGAAAGTTTTAAGGCTCACAGCCAGTAGAATATATAGCAGAAGCAAGCCATCTAGGGCTTTCGGATCCACTGGACTCAGTGGCTCCCGGAACAGCCATCTTGGGCAAGACGGGGCAGGGGAAGGAACAGACCCACCACAGATGCCTTGATATCTGACCAATCCTCAGAGATAAAGGTGTGGACATTCTTTTTGTATCTGTTTATCTCATTGTCTGCACACCTTCATTCTGGTGACTACAGGGGGTGCCTGAGCATGTGAACAGCCCTCCACCCACCCATGAAGGGTTCTCTTATTCATGCACACAATCTGCTAAAAATTTAAAGATAAAGTTTCAACACGAAATGGAAGCACAAAATGGCCACAGGTAGCCCTGAACTGCTTATCACTAGGAAAATGGTCCGAATGGGAGTTGTGGAGTGCGATAGAGACAGACTTAAAAGGAAAAGGGCAAAAATTAAATCCTAAATTATGCCATAATGACCAACAGTGGCATCTTGAAATTTCTCTGACAGCCTTGAAGGCAAGAAGCTGAGAGAGTGACATTAAAGTCATACTCACATTTGGCTACAGAATTTTCTTTTTCTCTTCTCTCTTTTCTGTGATTATATACTACAGTATCCAATCTGCCCTCTTTTCTATTGCTGTTTTGTTTTTTGGTTCCCTCTTTACCTGTAGGGGGGCTTTTTTCTCTCCCTACATTATCTAAAGAGAGACAAAACTTGTGGTCATATTGTCAAGCTACAATCACATGCTATAAAAGACCACCATCCAGGCAAAAACCAATACCAGCTGCAATATACCAGGTAGGCAGCC
>NW_006408720.1:2425714-2426710 GCF_000296735.1 Chrysochloris asiatica | reverse complement strand
TCAAACATAATGACAGCAATTAATCCATACCTATAGATAATTACACTGAATGTAAATGGATTAAATGCACTAGTTAAGAGACAGAAAATGGCAGCATGCATAAGAAAACAAGATCCTTCAATATGCTGTCTGCAAGAGACACATCGTACACACACAAAGGCAAAAACAAACCAAAAGTCAAAGGATGAAAGAAAATAGACCAAGCTAATTGCAATTTAAAAAATGAGCAGGAGTGGCAATACTAAACTCTGATAAAATAAATGTTAAGGCATAAGCCAACATAATAGATAAAGATGGACATTATCTCATGATAAAAGAGACAATTGAACAAGATGACATGCCATAATAAATATCTATGCTCCCAACGAAACAGTTCCAAAATACATAAAGCAAACTAATAGATTTGAAGAAAGAAATAGACGAAACAACAATAATAGAGAGATACAAAAAAGGATACATCACAAAGAAACTCAAAAAAGACAAACAGGAACTAAACAACACCATCAGTCAACTGGATCTCATAGTTGTATACAGAGCATTCAACCCAACAACAGCACAATACATATGCTTTTCCAGTATAGAAGGAACATTCTCCAGAATAGACCATGTGTTAGGCCACAAAACAGCCTCCATAAATTTACAAACATCAGAATACTAAAAAACATCTTCTAAGAACACAATGATATCAAATTAGAAATAAACAATAGGAAGACCAAGGAAATAAAACCAAATACATGAAAACTGAATAATACCCTGCTGAAAAGCAACTGGGTAATAGAAGAAATAAAACATGAATTCACAAATTTCCTAGAAACAAATGAGAAGAAAAACATAACATGCCATAATCTTTGGGACACAGCAAAAGCATGCTGAGAGGACAGTTTATTGCAATAAATGCACACATCCAAAAAGAAGAAAGAACCAAAATCAACACATTAACACAACATCTCCAACAACTAGAAACAGACCAGCAAAGTAAACCTACAGTCAACAGAA
>NW_006408720.1:2421766-2422884 GCF_000296735.1 Chrysochloris asiatica | reverse complement strand
TGCATACCATTACAAAATAGACACTGGAGCGGGGAGAGAAAGGAATAGCCAGAAATATCACCATAGAAAGCTTGTAAGTCTGTCTTCTGCCTATGACTGATGGGAATACCTAAAATGGGGCTGCAATGTGCCCAATGAAGGAGGCTTCCTGCAGAAACTCTGCCTTACATAACACCATAGGTGGAACAGTATCCGGAATCTTCAGAGGCGGGGAATTTCCACTTGAAAGGATAAGCAGACCAGTCTGGAGCAGCTAGAACAGAAGATACTTCTTGAAAGACAGACCGACAGGAAAAATACAAAATAATATAGGCAGACTTACTGACTACTACAAGAACAAGTAAGTTGCTCACCTAGGAGACATCAAGGCAAGTGGTTGGGTCCCCTCAGAGCAAATCCCCTTCCAAGACAAAGACTCAATGGGAATACACGCTCTGATTGGTGACCACATTTGTCACCGATAAGGGGAAGTGAGGGAAAAACAGCAATGAAGCTGTAAACTAAGCTCTACAACATTCAGTAGACTCCTGTGAATCCAGGTGGAGACCTGGTTGGCCAGCAGTGTGGCAAGACCAATCTGTCTGGGAGGGGCTAATGAAAGAAGATGGGGATAAGTCCCTGGTGGTACAATAGTGAATAATTGTTATCAGGACTGATTGTGAGGGTTGGAAATGTAAAGGTGGACATTTTGTAGCAAAAGGAAGGGAGTGACTGACTTTGCAGTCCAGGAGTAGAGATTCCTGGAACCATCAAGGGAGAAAAGCAGAGTGTGGGACCCTACCCAGAGAAGCAGTGATGCAACAGATGGAGGCAGAGACTATGACATGGAGAGATGGAGCAGCTGGGAACTCTAAACCGAGAGAGGGAGAGGGGTTGTGTGCTGACAACCTGCAGGCAGACTTTCAGGGTATATCCTTTGGTTGGTTGATGATGCATGGAGGGGATTGTAACCATGGCAATGAAACGATATATGATAGGATGAATGTAAAACTAATGTTATCCCATGTAAACAATTACATAATTCACAAGAAACATTTAAAAAAAAAAAAAAGAATATTGCTAAGAACACCAAAAATTAAATAAATAAAATTAAGAAAGGTATGTAACAAGATTGCATT
>NW_006408720.1:2420070-2421106 GCF_000296735.1 Chrysochloris asiatica | reverse complement strand
CTTTGAGGCCAGGATGGCCAGACTTCACTTCTCATACTTTGGACATATTGTCAGGAGGGCCAGTCACTGGAGGTAAGGTGGAGGGTCAGAGAAAAAGAGGAAGACCCCAGTGAGATGGATTGGTAAAGTGACAACAGTAATGGGCTCAAGGGTGGCAACAATTGTGAGGTTGGGCTAGGACTGGGTAGTGTTTCGTTCTATTGTGCATAGGGGTCACTATAAGTTGGTACGACTCAATGGCACTTAACAACAACAAAATTGGCAAAGAAGAAGTCAAACTCCCTTTATTTGGAGGCAATATGATACCATACATAGAAAACCTCTAATGACTCAGCAAAAACCACTGCTGGAACTCATTCTAGATTCAGTAAAGTGACAGGGTATAAGATTGACATGCAAAAGTCAGTTGGATTCCTCTATACTCATAATGACAATGTTGTAAAGGACGTTAGGACAGCAATACCATTTACAATAGCCACCCAAAGGATGAAACATGTAGGAATAAATGTAACCAGAGTAACAAGGGACCTATACAAGAAAACCACAAAACACTGCTACAAGAAACCAAAAGACAACAATATTACAAAATGGAACAATATTCAATGTTCCTGGATAGGAAGACTTAACATTGTGAAAATGTCAATAGTACCCAAAGCAATCTACACATATAATGCAATCCCAATCCAGACTCCAACGACATTCTTTAAAGAGATGGAAAAAATAATTGCAAACTTTAGATGAAAAGTAAAGAGACTCAGGATAAGCAAAGCACTGCTTAAGAAGAAGAACCAAGTTGGAAACGTTTTACTCCCTGATTTCAAAATTTACTACATGGCGATAGTGTTCAAAACAGCCTGGTATTGGTACAATGAAAGATACATAGATCAATGGAACAGAATTGAGAATCTAGAAATTAACTCATCCACATAAAGCCAACTTTATGTTTGAAAAAGTACATTGTCAAAGATCTTTGACAAAGCACATTGAATGGGGAAGACATAGTCTCTTCAACAGACGGTGCTGGGAGAACTGGAAA
>NW_006408720.1:2418144-2419401 GCF_000296735.1 Chrysochloris asiatica | reverse complement strand
TTCGTAACCACTACGCTACCAGAGCTCCCTTTAGAGAGCTGCAAATCAAAACAACAATGAGATAGCATCTCACACCAGCAATAACAGTGAAGTACAAATAGGCAGAAGACAATAAATGCTGGCGAGAATGTGTTGAGACTAGGAACCTCCTACACTGTTGGTGGGAATGCAAAATGGTCCAATCACTCTGGAAAACAGTATGGCGCTTCCTCAAAAAGTTGGAAATAGAAATATCATATGATCCAGCAATTTATCTACTTGGTATATATCCACAAGAAATACGAGCCATAACACTAGTAGATATATGCACACCAATGTTCATAGCAGCACTATTTACAATAGCAAAAATATGGAGACAGCCTAAGTGCCCATCAATGGAAGAATGTATAAAACAAACTGTGGTACATACACACAATGGAACATTATGCTACCTTGAAGGTGTAAACTAGCACATAACATTGACGAACCTTGAAGACATGATTCTGAGTGAAATTATTCAGTGACAAGAGGACAAATATTGCTTAAGACCATTATTGTAAACGCTTAAGAAAAGATATGCATACAAAAAGGGGGGGAAATTTTTCTTTTTTGGTTACCAGTGGGTATGGGTAGGGGAGGTTTGGGGGAGGTGGAGAGAGGTTACAGTACAGCAGTAGAGCACAGGGTAGGGGGCAGACACAACATAGTTAGTGTGTTGGGGAGGGCAATATACAAAAAGGTAGAAAGGAGAACAAAGTAGAAAGGAGAAAGAACAAGGTAGAAAGGCATAGTCTGAAGAGGGGAAATAATACTAAGATGCTTGATAGTCTTATGAATATTGGTTTCCCTTGCCTGCTATTGTAAAAGAGACACTTGAGTGAGTTCGAAAGGAATGTAGGGAAGCATGATTACAGAAAACTTGCAAGCGAGTCTTCAGTCTATAGCTGATAGTTGTTGTTGTTGTTAGGTGCCATCGAGTCAGTACAGACTCATAGCAACCTTATGCACAGAAGAACCAACAACTGCCCATTCCTGGGCCAACTTTACTATTGTTGCCACACTTGAGCCCACTGATGCTGCCACTTTGCCAATACTTCTTGCTAGGGGTCTTCCTCTTTTTCTCTGACACTCCGTCTTACCAAACATGATATCTTTCTCCAGTGACTGGTCCCTCCTGACAATATGGCAAAAATATGAAAGACAAAAGTTTGGCCATCCTGGCCTCCAAGGAGCACTCTGGCTGCACTTCTTCTAATACAGATCTTTTGGTTCTTTTGG
>NW_006408720.1:2414984-2416849 GCF_000296735.1 Chrysochloris asiatica | reverse complement strand
TTGGTTTTCTGATTCCAGATCTTTGCACATTTTGTTGTAATATTTGGCTTTATCTTCTTGAACTGATCTTTGAAATTTTCTGTTCAGCTCTTGTACTTCCTCCTTTCTTCCATTTGCTTTAGCATCTCTATGCTGAAAAGCAAGTTTTAGTGTCTCTTCTGACATCCATTTTGGCCTTTTCCTGCTTTCTTGTCTTCTTAATGACTTTTTACTTTCTTCTTGTATGATGTTCTAGATATCATCCCACAGCTCTTCTGGTCTTTGGTCTTTAGTGTTTAATGTATCAAATCTGTTCTTCAGATGATCTCTAAATTCAAGTGGGATATGTTTAAGGTCATATTTTAGCTCTTATGGACTTGTTTTCATTTTCTTCAGCTTCAGTTTGAATTTGCATATGAGCAATTGATGGTCTGTTCTGAAATCTGCCCCTGGCCTTATTTTGACTGCCTGTTTGGAGCTTTTCCATCATCTCTTTCTACAAATGTAATCAATTTGATTTCTATGTGTTCCAATTTGATTTCTATGTGAGGTCCACGTGTATAGTAGTCTCTTATGCTCTCTATAGAAGGTATTTGAAATGAACAAATCATTTATTTTTCAGAATTCTATCATATGATCTCCAGCATCATTTCAATCAACAGGGCCATATTTTCCAACCACTGATCCTTCCTCTTTGCTCCCAACCTTTGTATTTCAATCACTGGTAATGATCAATGCATCTTGATTGCATGTTTAATCATGCATGTTTGATCATAACTAATTGGAATACTTAAAATGGGTTCTAGAACCTGCCAGTGTAATAGACCCCTTGCAGAGCCTTTGCAGTGTATAGGACCTTAGGTGGAATCCTGAGCCCCATCCAGAACCTTCTGATGTGGGACATTCCTACTAGAAAGGACAAGCAGGCCAGCCTGGAAAATCTTGAGTGACAGAAAATACATCTTCAAGAAAGATCAGCAGGAAAGTCCCCAAACAAAAATCGCAGTATGATTGGCTACTACAAGAATAAGCAAGTTGTTTGCCAGAAAGTCATCAAGGCAAGCAATCAAGTTCCTTCAGGAAAAACCCCTTTCCAAGACTGAAACTCAAAGGGAACATATGAGCAGGCATATAAGCTTGCTGGTAACCACATTGGTCTACTGGTGAGTGGAAGAAGGGGGAAAGTCAGCAATGAAGAAATGAGCTGAGTTCAACCATGTTCCATAGAAAACCGTTGACCTGGAGATGAGAGAGAAGAGGAAGGGCTGTTTGGTCCAAAGTGTGATGAGGTATGGGGACACCTGAGCCTATGGACAAGGTCATAGTAACAGAGGGCTAGAGTTGAGAGTGAAACATCCAGCTGATATGAAGGGGAGGCGCACAAAAAAACCCAAACTTGCAGATAGTATGCATTTGACCTAGCCTCGATGGCTTGATAATCTGAACTCAGCTAGGGGAAGATAAAACAAAACAAAATAAATTTTGATAAAGGAAATGAGGATAAATTGTTACAATTTGATGAACCTGACCTATACTCATGGAGGTAGTAGCTTAAAATACCAACAGAGAGGGAAGGAATTTTCACATCAAGTATCAATGCTATCCCCTCTGTACACAGGGTAGATAAGGATGGGCAACTTAGATATTGGCTACCTCAAATGAGGGAATGATAAAGGAACGAAGTGACTGGCTTATAAAGTTTCAAGAGGGAGTTTAGTTTAAGAGTGTATGTGTGATGGGAGGGAAGAGTCCTCACTGAATAGTTTTTTCTGTCTAGATGAGTCTGGTGAAAAGAGATGGGGATAAGATTCTTATGGTTCAATAATGAATAATTGTTATCATGACTGATTGAGACTGTCACAATTGTAAAGGTAGAAGTTTTGTAA
>NW_006408720.1:2412626-2414519 GCF_000296735.1 Chrysochloris asiatica | reverse complement strand
AAAAAAAAAAAAAAAGCTACATTAGGTATGGAAAGGAACTCACCCTCGTGGCCCAATTTTCAGCCAAGCATTAGACAGGTATACAGGGGGAACAAAACTACTCTGCTCACCATGTAATGGTCAATCATTAGAAATCAAAAGGATAACATTCATCTAAGGAGAAGGGATGGGAAGGTGAGTGGATGGAAAAGGAGCTACAGGGTGCAAGTGGAATAACTGTTGTTAGTTGGAGGGGATTGCAATTATTGAGATGAAACAAAGTGAATGTGCTGAATGTAAAACTGACGATCTTGTCTATAAACCTTCACTCAATTCACAATAAACAGTTTTTAAAAAAACACAGAACAAACTAAATTTGTGCCATTGACCTCTTCTACTAGACAAGGGTTATAAATTGTCATCAAAAACAATGAAAGAAACCAATGATAATATATTCTTTCCCATGCTGTGATGTGAAATATCTTGTACTTGAGCAATATTTAAAAATCTTGGCTACATATTAAAATCACGATACTTATGTAGGTTTAAGTATCATGATTTTAATAGGCTTATATATCAATATATTTATCAATGCTTAGATTCTGTAGAAAAATGGTACCAAACGTCCATCCTACAGCACTCTACTTCTCAGATGGGTTTAATAGTTGCAGTGGCCACGCAGAACTCAGACACCATACTCACAGTTATGGGATTTGTTAGAGAAGTTAATAACTTCTAATGCTTGATCAGAAACTGTTCAGGTCAAAGTTTTTCGAGTCAGAACAACCTCTCCTTTGCTATGCCCATGGTAGGATTCTCTCTGTTCTGTCAATGTTACAAAGCTCTTCTACGGCTGCTGATGAATGCATACAGGACTGTCATTGTTGTGTGCCATCGAGTTGTTTCCAACTCATAGCGAGCCTGTATAGGGTTTCTGAGGAGCTTCTGGTGAGTTTGAACCACCAACCTTGCAGTTCAAACCAAACTTAAAGTTGAGTGTTTATTCTAGGGTCCCACACCAGGACTCCACACACCACTCTAATATAAACCACAGCCTGAAGACACTGACCTATAGCTCAGTGAGTCAGCAAACCTAGCTCCCCCAATTAAGTGCCTGAAGTCACCTCACTCTGCAAGCAAGACTCCTGTCCAAAGTTGCTCTGTTTTACTTGCTTCAAGGCTGGAAAGCCCAGGGTTCCATCTTGTGCTCTGGCTCTTGGTTCCGCTGCTGCTTCTCTGCTACTCCTCCAGTGTCACAACTTTCTGTCCCTGGGTCAAGGAGATTCAATGTAGTCCAAGTGTACACGTTACACTCCTGTCTCTTTTTGTTGTTAGGGAGATTTCCCCCTCTTGCTTCTGAGATGGCTCACTTACTACCTGGCTTAGCTATCTAGTGCTGCTATAACAGAAATATTAAAAATGGATGGCTTCAACAAACAGAAATTTGTTCTCACATTTTAGAAGGCTAGAGGATCAAAGTCAGAGTGCAGGCTCTGGGAAAAGGACCTTGTCTCTTTTCAGCATCTGTAGTACTAGGATTTCTTGGAGCTCTCCATGTCTCTTGACATCAATTGCTCCCTGGCTCTAGGAGTTTCACAGTGTAGGAATCCCAGGTCCAAAGAACACACTCCACTCCTGGCTCTCCTTTCTTGGTGGTAGTGGTTCCCTCTTTCTCTGCTCACACCTTTGGGAATCTCCCATATATCAGGTAAGTGTTGTGATGGGATTAAAGGTAGTATGTAGTTGTGTACTGTGGAGTTGGTTCCAACTCATAGAAACCCTGAACGGGGTTTCCAAGGCTGGTAGTTTCGAACTGCTGACCTTGTGGCTCGCAGCCCGATTCGTAACCACTACGCTGTATATGTGTGTATATATATCTATATATATGTTGTTGTTGTCAGGTGCCATCGAGTC
>NW_006408720.1:2403829-2411146 GCF_000296735.1 Chrysochloris asiatica | reverse complement strand
AAGTCCTGGTGTGGTGCTGTGGGCTAATGCATCAGATTGCAAAGTCATTTGAACTGCAAGGTCGGTGGTTCAAGCTCACCAGCTGCTCCTTGGAAAACCTATACAGGGCTGCTATGGGTCAGAATCGACTCAATGGCACTTAACAACAACAACAACATATAAACACAAACACACATATATATACCATTATAGAAAAATATTTTAAAATATATTTGCTATTTAAACTAGCTCTATCATTTTAATTTTTTAAGAACATGTATTTGAACACACCATAATGTTATGATTCTAACAACCTTCTAAGACTTGCTGAAAGAATGTTGTAGTGGGAAAAGTCTTTAAGAAACTATCTTGTTTCATCACTCCCCATGTCCTTTACAGATAAAGAAAAATACTATACAAACAGGCTAGGCTAGGACTGAGAGTAAAGAAGATGAGAATTAGACTAAAGCATAATCATAATATCAAGATAGTGAACATTCGAGGCAGACAGGAAAGCAGTTCATATCAACAAGTTTGTTGCTCTTGTGTGCCAAGTGATTATCACTCAGAAAAATCCTATAGGATTGATTAGAACTGTGTCAGAGTATTTACTTAGTAGGTTGTCTTGGTACAGCAATGCTGGTTAATGCGCTGGACTGCAAGGTCAGGTTGAACTGCAAGATCAGTGGTTCAAGCTCACCAGCCGTTCCTCGGAAACCCTATGCAGTCCCAACCCTAAACGCTATGGGTCAGAACTGACTCGATGGCATTTAACAACAATGATCTTTATGGAGCTCCCTGGTGGTCTAGTGGTTAGGAAAGTGAGAAGCCCAGCTTCCATTCCCTGTAAGGGAAGGCTTTCTTCTTGAACTCCAGGTGTGGTACTGTAGGCTCAGCATTGCACTGCGAACCACAGGTTGGCAGTTCAAACCCATCATCCACTCTTCGGAATCATATACAGAGTCACTATGAGTTGGTACTGACTTAATAGTCTATAGCACTTATGGAAGTAGATCTCCAGGTTGTTTCTCACAAGGAGCAACTAGTGGGTTGGAACTTCTAGTCTTTCAGCACTGAACCACCAGAGATCCTTATTTTGACTGAGGAGAGCACTAATAAATCCAAACATTGCCAAACATTAAATTATAAAAATAATCTATGAGGTAGTGTTCACATGAAAAAAAAGCAAACAAACAAAAAATCAGAACTAGGAACTACTTAACATTTCTTTCCAAGTTCCCAAATTCTTCCGTTCATTTAAAATAATTGCACAACATTTCCTAAACTATTAAGCAGAGAATTTTTCACATTAGAAAAGGTCAATCTTAGTAAGAAAAGAATGTGGTCTTAGTGATTCAATACCCTAGATAGTAAGTATAAATTGTTCTGTTTTTCTGGGAGCCTATGTGTATTTTTGGGAGTCCTGGTCTGGCGCTGTGGGTTAACGCACCAGACTGCAAAGCCATTTGAACTGCAAAGTCGGGGGCTCAAGCTCACCAGCTGCTCCTCGGAAACCCTATACAGGGTCGCTATGGGTTGGAACCAACTCAACGGCACTTAACAACAACATGTGTATTTTTAATCTATGTGGATAATAATATTTTGTAAATTGTTAGGAAAATTTTTATAAAATATCTTGAAATCTCTAAAGGGAAGCTGGGAAGTTACAAATTATTAATAATTATTTTCCTTAAGATTTTAGTCTTTTAAGATATATTTTTAAAATATGACTTAAAAGATTAAAATCTGTCCCAACAGAAATGCATTTTACACGTGCAGTAGGAGGCAAGTTCAGCAAATTGTGACCCAGATGCCCTTCAGCTGTGGAATGGAGAGACCCATTGTAAAGAACACACACAGCCATACAGAAAGCAGTGACAGAAATAAAGAGCCAGAGCTATGCCTGACACACTGCTAAATAAAGGAAGACAGACACAATAGGATATAAAATGAATAATTCTGTTTATCGGCAACGGAAAAACCAGTCCTGGTGTGGCGCTGTAGGCTAATGCACCAGACTGCAAAATCGTTTGAACTGCAAGGTTCAAGCTCACCAGCTGCTCATTGGAAACTCTGTACAGGGTCGCTATGGGTCGGAATCGACTTGGCGGCACTTAATACCAACATTTCCCTAAATTAGATTGGTGATGGCTTTTAAAAAGTGAAGATTAGGCAAGGAAACAGGAGGCGCATTTATATCTGGATGTGTGTGTGTGTAAGGAATTAATCTGAATGTTCACTTTGTAACTATTTGTTGGGATATGTGTGCTTTTCTAAGGTGTATGCTATATTTTCACCTTTTTAGAAAGTACAAAAATTAATGATTCCATGAAAAAAAAGATTAAAATCTGAATATAGCGATAAAATAACCATAAAACATAAACTATGCATACTTTGATCATGCAAAATTATCTAATAAAACCGTGAACATAACTTAAGTCAAATAAATCAAAGACATTGTGCCATATTTTGTTTTTTTCTACCAGTTATCCTGGTAATGTAGGATAAGACTCAATTGTAAGGTCGATTTGAACTGCATGCAAGATTGATGATCCAAAATTACCAGCCACTCCTCAGAAACTCTATACAGGGTTGCTATGGGTGGGAACCGAATCAAGGACACTTAACAACAGCAACAACAACTAATAAAAGGAGTCCTGATGTGGTGCTGTAGGATAAGCACAGGTCTGCCACGTCAGACTCATGGGCACTTAACCACCACAATAAAATCACTGATAAAAGGTCTGCCAAAATTTTTTTCTAACATGCCAAACATTTTAGTTATTCTGGAGTAAAGTCTATTTCTCATTTTAGAGGTCAGTTTGGAAGTCACTCAAAAGTTTTTCTGTAACGGGAAGAAGTTATTCACTTATTAATCTTGGTTTATCCACATAAAATCAGACTGACAACTTCAAGTGCCTACTGAACTAAGGAGGTAGGATAAATACATGAATAGTGGATGTAAGAATTTTGCAGTGTACTGTTGCAATGTAAACAAGCTCTTTAAGATAAGCACTGGACTGCTAACCATAAGGTTGGCAGTTCAAACCTACCAGCATATTAGAAAAAAACATAATGATACATCTCTATCATTTTAAGACTTGCTGAAAGAATGTTGGAGTTGGAAAAGTCCTTAAGAAGCTGTCTGGTTTCATCATTCCTCATACACTTTTAGATAAAGAAAGAGAAAAATGAGGCTGTCTGTTTCTTTAATGATTTATTGTCTTGGAAATCCTACATAGGGTCACTATGAGTTGGAATTGATTTGAAAGCACTGGGTTTGGCTTTTTGGTTTGATGATTACGCGGAGAATGCAAGCCCGCCTAAAGGCATTCAAAATTGGGGGGCGGGGGGGAGGGAGAATGTGAACATTGTATTGATCAAATAAAATATATCTGATTTAAAATGTGTAAAAAAATTAACAAAAATGAAAATTTACATGTATTGTTTTACCTTTGTTAAAATTTTTCTGTGTCAAGGTTGTTTTCTTTCACCTTTCTAATTCACTTTGTATACAGTACAGATAATCCCAGAAGCCAGACTATCTGAAGAAGAATGAGGCATCAGGAGTGAAGAAAGACTCAGTAAAGACCTCCTAATATGCAGATGAACGTTACTTACCAAAATGAAAAGGACTTGAAGGACTTCCAGATGAAACTAACAGACCAGTCTTCAGTCTGGATTATTGCTACATATAAAGAAAACAAAAATCTTCAAAACTGACAAATAACTCTTGTGGAAGTAGTCCACCTTCAGTGAAGGAATAAGGGAAGTCTTGTGGCTAGCAGGGTAGGATAACAAAAGGAGGTGAAGAACTAGTTTGACCAGCTAGGAACTTTAAAATAAAAATACAACCATCTAGGAAATAGTGGAAGTTCTTAGGGAAAGGGGGAAACTAATATAAATGAGAATGCTCCCAGTAAGGACTAGTGGGCAAGCTTGGGAGGAGAATATGACCTTGTGGTACCCAGTGGAGGGAGAACTGGAGGAGGGGCCAGCCATGAGCCATCTCTGCCCATATCTATTGGATTGTATGTCCGATTTTGCAAAACCGAATAAAGAAAACCTCACTCTTGCTAAAATTAGTATAGATTGGATTACATGAGCATTTGTCGGTATGGACAATGTTTCTCACATGAACCAACAAACAAGATCATGAAAATGGAAAGAGAAAAATTGAAGCTGTTAAAGTGTTTGTTCTATTTGAATCAACAATCAATATCCTTGGAAGCAGTCTTCAAGAAATCAAAACATATTACATTGGTAAAATCTGCTGTAAAACACTTCTTTAAAGTTCTAAGGAAAAAATATTTCACTTTGACCACTGAGGTGCATCTGACCTGAGCCATGGTCTTTTCAATGGTCTCAAATGTGAAAATTAGACAGTGAGAAAAGAAGACATAAGAAATGATTCATTTGAATTATGGTGTTTAAAAGAATAAAGAGTATGAACATGGACTGCCGGAACAAACAAATCCATCTTAGAAAAATTAGAACCAGCATCCTCCTTAACAGCAAAAATGATGAGATTTTTAGCTCACTTACTTTGGACACATTACCAGGAAAGAGATAGCGCTAGAAATGGGCATCACATTTGGAAGAGTAGCAAAAATCAGGAAAACCTTCAATGGTATGAACTGATATAATAACCTCAACAATAGGCTCAAATATATAAAATATGGAGAAAGCAAAGAATCAGGGAATCTTTCTCTCTTACATTAGGTCTCCATGAATGGGAACTGACACATTGAAACTAACAATAGTAGCAAATTTTCACTGTATAATCTTTTCTTAATATTAGCATGAAAAAGCATTTATTGTAGTAAGTATTTCATATGAAAGTAAAACCTAGCAGGATCACCAGTACAAGTAGCAATGGGAGGGATAAACATAAACAGCCAGATTCCATAAGTGCAGTAAAAGAATGGATGCATCTGCATGTGGTGTTGGCAAAGAACATTGAATACTCCATGGACTTCCAAAAGAATGAACAAATTTGTCCTAGAAGAAGTACAGTTAGAATGTTCCTGAAATGTTCTCACATACTTTGCACTTGTTATCAGGAAGGATCAGTCCCTGGAGAAGGACATTGGGTTGCCAAGTAAGAATAACAAAGCAAGAGATAAAGATTTTTGTGCAAGCAAGAGGTTTATTTGCAGAAGTGGAAAATCTTGGTGAGGGGAGACAGATCATTCTTTGACATTGTGGCTCAATGTCTCTCTGAGCAAGGGTAGGGATGGGTTTCAAACAGGGCAATTATATATGTTTCTATGATAATAAAGAATAAGGGGGCAAAGAAAATGGGTGGCTCTTCCCAGAATTTGCTCAGTTAGGAGAGGTTATGATAATTGCAGCTTTTCAGCAAAATGTTTTCTGCCACAGGGGCATCTGGGATACTTGTTAGGTGCCATCGAGTTGGTACCGACTTATAGTGACCTTATGCACAGCAGAACGAAACACTGCCCAGTCCTGGGCCAACCTCACTATTGTTGACACGCTTGAGTCTACTGATGCTGCCACTTGGCCAATCCATCTTGTTGGAGATCTTTCTCTTTTTCTCTGACCCCTCCACCTTACCAAAGATGATATGCTTCTCCAGTGACTGGCCCCTCTGGGATACTGATAGTCAATTATTATGGGAAGGATTTAACAGCATCTCCTGCTGTTAAACTCAGTCGGGTTTGGAGGTTCTGTGCTTGTTCTGGACCAGTTCAAGTTGGTCTTGACCTTAGAGATTTCTGAAAAACAACTTCAAGGTTTTTATAACTTATAGTATTTCAGGATATAAATTGGGTTGTTCATGTTGTTCTTAAAATCCAAGGTTTTTGTATTGGGACAGCTTGATCTTTAGTTTCTTCAGCAAAACTATTAGTCATGCTTGTAGCTGTTTTTATTCTTCTTGATGTATCCTAGCCTACCTCAAGAGAACAAGTGAAAAAAGGAAGACCTTCAATCAGATGGATTGACAAAGTGGCTGCAGTAATGGGCTAAAACACAGCATTGATTGTGAAGATGGTACAGAATTGAGCAATATTTGATGCTATTGTACACAGGGTCGCTATGAGTCAGAACTGATTCCATGGCATCTAACAACACAAATAATAGAGAAAACATAGCATAGAATTATTCAGCAGGCCTACACCAATTTGTAAAATACTCATTTTCAGGACATGAGGGTAATATTTTAAACGTGGGAAGCCCCGGTTTCATCTTGTCGAAACTGTCACATCATGTTAAAATGGGTTGTATATAAAGAAACACACAAGTGTTATAGCCATCTTTTTCTTCCATTGTTTGAGATTGGTTAGCTTACTAAGTTAAATATAGGTAAAATTACAAATTAAGGCAATAAATTTCTTGGGGAGAAAAGAATTGTATTTTCTTATATTATTACTTTGAAAATTACAGTAGTTGCTATCATTGCCTACTCTGCGTTTTTTGCAACTTAAATTGTCCTTATTTGGGGGTGACAGTAACATGTTTAGGACAGGGAGACCATAACTGATCCAAAACCAGCCTCACAATACCAGTCCCCTTTACAAATAATATTGACACAGTAGCCCTTGTGTCAATATCAATTGATGGTGATAGAACTGTACTCTTACAACTGACTTTGTGGTAAATAAGCTGCCAGTTGTGTGGCACTGTGGTTTCATGCACTGGACTGCAAAGCCAATTTGAATGGCAAGGTTGACAATTCAAGCTCACCAGCGGTTCATTGCCACTATGGGTTAGAACCAACTCGATGGCACTTAACAACAACAATAGGTTGTCAGTATTTTCTTCAGAGGCACCTTGGGGTAGACTTGACCTGCCAACCTTTTTATTAGCATCTGATTTCATTAAATATCTGTAACACCTGGGGACCTCTTGCTAATAATGTTGTTCTTGTTAAGTGCCATTGGAGTCAGATCTAACTTAAAGTGACTTTGAGTTTCCAAGGAATGGTTAGTGGGTTTGAACTGCCAATCCTTCAGGTTCAGTGATTTATCCTATATCATGACACACTAGGATAATGGTGGTGGTGGTTATGTGCCGTGGGGTCAGTTCCGACTCACAGTCACGCTGTACAGGGTTTCTAAGGCTGTAAATCTTTACAGGAGCAGAAAGCCTCATCTTCTCCCACGGAAAAGCTGGTAGTTTCCAACAGCTGACCTTGAGATTAGCAGCCTGACTTGTAATGAGGTTACTAGTGCTCCTTAGGATAATAGGAGTCAGAATGTGTTTCAGTCTTGTCAGTAAGATTTAAGCAAAAGTCTTTGGTAGAAATAGATTCAATGAAAGTTTTTCTTCTTCTTTGATAAAACAAGAGTGAATATTGTTGTTGTTGTTGTTGTT
>NW_006408720.1:2394244-2401994 GCF_000296735.1 Chrysochloris asiatica | reverse complement strand
ACATCCATTTTGACCTTTTCTTTCTTTCTTGTCTTCTTAATGACTTTTTGCTTTCTTCATGTATGATGTTCTTGATGTCATCCACAACTCTTCTGGTCTTCAGTCTTTAGTGTTTAATGTATCAAACCTGTTCTTCAGATGATCTCTAAATTCAGGTGGGAGACAGAAGTTTACTTATGCCACGAAGAAACTGAATGCAAATATTGTTTACCTGTGCTTTTCTCAGGTATGGAAAATGTCTGTGAACTGGGTTTCAATGTGTTACATCACTGAAAATATTAATCACTTCTTTGCTTTTTTCAGCATGTAAATTTAGATCAATTACAACCACTGCATACCCTTAGGAATCTAATGTACAAAGTCAGCCAAAATATGATCTTTTTGTTGTTGTTAGGTACCATGAAGTTGGTTCTGACTCATAGGGATCCCATGTACAACAGACTAAGTCACTGCCTGGTCCTGTGCCATCCTCATAATCATAGTTATGCTAGAGCCCATTACTCTTGCCTATTTGCCAATCCATCTTGTTGAGGGTCTCCTTTTTTTGTGCTGTTTGTCCACTTTGCCAAGTATGATGTCCTCCTCTAGGAACTGGTCCCTGATGAGAGAAAAAATTTCTCCATCCAGGCTTCAAAGAAGCATTCTGGCTGTTGTTGTTGTTGTTGTTAAGTGTGACCCTGTATAGCTGTAACACAGGTTTATTTGTTCTTCTGGTGATCCAGGGTACTGTTAATATTTGTCTCCAACACCATAACTCAGATGCATCAATCTTCTACAGTCTTTCAACATTTACAGAACCTATTGAAAATACCATGGCTTGTCAGGTGCACTTTAGTCCTCAGACTGACGTCTTTGCTCTTGAACACTTTAAAGAGGTCTTGTGCAGCAGATTTTCCCAAAGCAATTGTGACGCCTAATTGTTTGACTGCTGCTTTCCTGAGTGTGGATAGTGGTTCCAAGCAAAGTGAATTCTTTGACAACTTCAGACTTTTCTAGATTTATCATAATGTTATGTATTGGTCCATTCATGAAGACTTTTGTTTTATTTGCACTGAGGTTCACCTCATACTGAAAGTTGTGGTCTTTGATCTTCATCAGTATTTTAAGTCCTGTGACGCTGTAGGGTCTACACTGGACTGCGACCACAAAGTTCAAACACAAAAATTGCTCCTCAGAAACCCTACACAGCAAGCAAAATTGTATCTATCATCTGCATATCAAAGGTTGTTAATGAGGGCTTTCACCAACTTTGATGCCATGTTCTTATTCAGATAATCCAGCTTCTTGGATTATTTGCTCAGCATACAGATTGAACAAGTATGGTGAAAGCATACAGCCCTGGAACATACCTATCCTGATTTTAAACTACTCAGTGTACCCTTATTCTGTTCAAATGTCTGTCTCTTGGTCTATGTACAGGTTCCCCATGAGCACAATTAAATATATCAGAATACCCATTCTATGCAATGTTGTCCACAACTTGTCATGATCCATACAGTCAAAAGACTTTGCATAATCAGTAAAGCAAAGGCAGACATCTATCTGGTATTCTTTGCTTTCAGCCAAGACCCATGTTTCAGCCAGTATAACTTATTCCATATCCTAGTCTGAATCTGGCTTGAACCTCTGGCAGTTCTCTGTTGATGTACTGCTGCAGCCTTTATTGAATTATGTTTAGTAAAATTTTACATTTATGCATTATTAATAATATTTTCCATTGATATCTGCATTCTATTGGAACACCTCTCTTTGGAATGGACACAAATATCAGTCTCTTCCAATCAATTGGCCAGTAATTGTTTTCCAAATTTCTTGGCATAGATGAGTGAGTGCTTCCAATGCTGCTTCAGTTTGTTTAAATATTTCAATTTGTATTCCATCAATTCCCAGGCACTTTTTCTTTACCAATGCCTTCAGAGCATGTTGGATTTCTTCCTTCAGAACCTTTGGCTCTTGATTATATGCTACCTTTTAAAACGGTTGAACACTGACTATTTCTTTTTGATATAGTGACTCTGTATTCCTACCATCTTTTTTTGATGCTTTTGGCATCATTCAATATTTTGCCTATTGAATACTTCAAATTAAGGCTTGAATTTTTTTCTTCAGTTCTTTGAACTTGAGAAATATTGAGCATGTTCTTCCCTTTTGGTTTTCTAATTTCAGGTCTTTGAGCATTTCATTATAATTCTTGACTTTGTGTTCTCAAGCTGCCTTTGAAATTTTCTGTAACTTCCTCATTTCTTCCATTTGCTTTACAGTCTATGCTAGACAAGTTTCAGAGTGTCTTCACACATCCATTTTGATCTTTTCCCTCTTTCTTGTCTTCTTAATGACCCTTTTGCTTTCTCTCTGTATGATGTTTTTGATGTCATCCCACAACTCTTCTGATCTTCTATCATAAGTGTCTAATGCATCAAATCTGTTCTTGAGATGGTCTCTAAATTCAGGTGACATATGTTTAAGACCATGTCTTGTGGACTTGTTTTGATTTTCTTCGGCTTTACCCTGACCTTGCATCTGAACAATTGATGATTTTTTTTCCGCAGTCTGCTCCGGTCTTGTTTTGGCTGATGTTACAGATCTTTTCTATCATCTCTTCCCATAGATGTAGTCAATTTGATTTCTGTGCTTTCCATCTGGTGAGCTTCATGAGTCTAGCAGTCTTTTAAGCTGTTTAAAAAGGTATTTACTATGAATAAGTCATTGATCTTGCAAAATTTTATTATGCAGTCTCCAGCATTGTTTTTATCAGTGAAAGACATATTTTCCAACTCTCTTTAATTCCAATTACCAGTAATTATCAGTACATCTTGATTGCATGTTTGATCAGTTTCAGACTGAAGAAGTTGGTAGTGTTCTTGAAATTCATCATCACTTATTTTAGCTGTTAATCCATAAATTTGAATAATAGTGGTATTAACTGGTATTACTTGTAGGCATATAGATATTGTCCTATCACAAATAGCAAAAAGCGTTATACTTCAAGATCGATTTTGCGTGTGACACCATTCCTCTTTAAGTTGTTTCTGGCATAGTAAGCTGTAGATTGTCAGATGGAAAATACCCAATATCAGTCCATTACAGCTCAGTAATAGCTAATATATGCATCTTTATGCATTACATTTCATTTTTCATAATTTCCAATTTTCCTAGATTCATACTTCTTACAGTCCATGTTTCAATTATTAATGGATGTTTACAGATGTTTCTCTTTATTTCAAGTGATACCGCATGAGCAAATGGAGGTCAACTCTATTTTGAGGAGACAGTTCTTCCCTAGTCATATTTTGAATGCTTTCAAACCTGAGAAGCTCCTCTTCCCTCACTATATCTGATAATATTCTGGTCCTATTCATAATTTTTCTATATTTAGCTTATTTTATATTTTGACTGTGATGTAGCATTATTTGATGCAATAGTTTCAAAATCAAAATATTTTGTGTTCAAATTAATGCTTTGAGAACTCAAACAATTTTTCATTAAATAATCATTATTTGTTCATTTCTTTATTGCATACTTATTAGATAGCATCCCTATGTTATGCTTGGTAGGTGAGTCAAAGATGGTTCTAGCCCTCTAAAATTCTTGATTTAAATTTACTTGTGAAGGTAAGGTTGTTGTTGTTAACTGCCATCAAGTCGATTCCGACTAGTAGCGACTCTGTATAGGATTTCTGAAGACTGGCTACTGGATTTGAACCATTGACCTTGTGTTTCAAACTGACCTTGCGGTCCAGTGCATTATTCTGCAGCATCACACCAGTAGGCACAGTAATAACTATGGGTACCAAGTACAATACAGAGTCAAAAAGGCAAGAGCTTAGTCTCAGTCAGTGAGCAGGGATGGGTTCATTATAAAAGCAACTCAAACTTTGTGGAAAGAGTCTGGTAGCACAGTGGTTACGAATCGGGCTGCTAACCTCAAGGTCGGCAGTTGGAAACTACCAGCCGTGCTGCAGGAGAAAGATGAGGCTTTCTGCTCCTGTAAAGCTTTACAGCCTCGGAAACCCTGTGCAGAGTCACTATGAGTTGGAACTGACTCCATGGTACTTAACAACAACAACAACAAATATGAAAGAGGAGTCCTGATATGGCACTCTAGAATAAGCACTGGACTGCTAATGGGAAGGTCAGATGTTCAAGCTTACCATCTGCTCCTTGGAAACTTTATACAAGGTCTCCATGAGTCAGAACCAACTCAATGACACTTAACAAAAATATGAGAGAAAGTCATCAAACAGAGTGGAAGAAGAGAATTTTTACTATGGTAGAGAAGCAAGAATCTTGCTGAGAAATAGTGAGAAGGAAAGCAGGAAGTCGCATTTTAAAATGGCCTTGATACAGAGTCAAGTAGATTGGGGATTTTTGTTGTTGTCTTGTTTGTTTTGATCGAGGATGAAGTGCAGTGGAAAGATTTTCATCATTTGAGAACCTTGATGGTAGTGTTTTGGAAATTTTTTTCGGGAGTGTTACAAAAGATAGTTGAAGTTGCAGGACAGATTAAAGATTGAGAGGATGAGGCTATTGAAATAGTGCAGAAGTGAGATAAGAAAGGATTGAAGCAGGAAATGCTTTGTCATGGTGTTCTTGTTAGTTGCTATCTAGTTTGCTCCAACTCATGGTAATCTTGTGTATAACAGAATGAAATGTTTCCTGACCCTGTGCTATCTTCCAGCACTGCAGCGGACAGTATTCTGTTGTGATCTATCAGATTTCCTTTGGTTAATTTTCAGAAGTGCATTGCCAGGCTTTTCTACCACAGTAAAACAAACTGGCTTCATCTTGTTAGCGCCGTAAAAGTAAACTAGCACTGTACTGAACAGAAATTGAATGCAAGCAAGTAGAACTATTTGACAAAATTGAGACCAAGAAGTGGAGAAAGCAGTGGATCTGCTTTGGTGAGGATTTGTCTAAAATATTACGTACTGAAAAACTCAATAAATTTTAGAGCTTATTATATCGATCATTCCTAAATTGATGAAGATATGTAGGCTATTAGACTTAAAATCTTTTAAATATGACAGCTAGGAAACCAAAACGTTAGCAAACTTTGTTTTATTTGATTTCTTGGGAGAAATTTCTCCCCTAAACCAAACTAAGAAAAAAAAAATCTTAGTAAAATTTTCCTTCTTTGTGCTTCAAAGATTCCCTTTACTGCCAATTATCTTCAAAGAGAAATATACACTAGAAGTCTAAATTTACTGACCAATCCTTGTAATTTGGTTTGCATTAGCATACTTTTAATACTACAATCTGTTCACTTTAATCACCCAATTCAGGTTTTCTCAATCTTCCTTTTTATTGGAAAACAAGTTATAAAAACAAGGTATTGTTTTGAAAAATTCTACCACTGCAGATGAATAGCGTGAAAAGCCATTTCAGAACTCCTCCTACCCCCAAGCACAATCTTAATAGGTGCGTTGTTGTTGTTGCTGATAAATGCTGTTGTGTCGATTCTGACTCATAGCGACCCTGTACAGGGTTTCCAAGGAGCAGCTGATGGTTTTGGATCACAAATCTTGTGGTTTGCAGTCCAGTGCTTATCAGCACCACACCAGGAGCCCATCGTAGGTATGATGTTAAGTGCTGTAGAGTCGGTTCAACTCATAGTGGTCCTGTATAGGGTTGCCAAGGAGTGGTTGGTGAGCTTGAACCTTGAGGTTATATATGTTATGTATATATATAAGCTGACCACAAGTGCTTATTATCTATTTTTAAAGAAATATTTTACGAGAGTCCTAGTGTAGTGCTGTGGGTAAATAAACAAACATTTCTTCCTACCACAACATGTAATTACAAGTAAAATTTATTATGTTGTTGTTGTTGTTGTTAAGTGGCATCGAGTCAGTTCCGACCCATCGTGACACCATATAGGGTTTCTGAGGAGCAGATGTTGAGTTTGAACCACCGACCTTGAGGTTCAAACTGACCTTGACATTCAGTGTTTTATCCCACAGCACCACACCAGAACTCCAGGATTTGCTATACACACTATTTTATCACTCATTTTTTTTCTACTTAAGAAGTCTGTATTTTCCACACGAGTACATATATCTAACATATATTTTAAATAGCAGCAAATAATTTTATATAACATATATAACTAGTACCCTTTTGAAAGATATTTAAAAATTTCTTCCCAAGAGAAACTATCACAAACATCTCAAAAGAAAAATTACTAGTAAGTTATATCATATGTAATAAAAGGCTGATTTTATTAATATTCTTGGTGGTGGTTATGTGCCGTGGAGTCGGTTCTGACTCACAGTGACCCTGTATAGGGTTTCTGAGGCTGTAAATCTTTACAGTGAGTTCAGAAAGCCTCATCTTTTTCCTGCAGAACTGCTGGTTATTTGGAACTGTTGACCGGAAGATTAGCAGCCTGACTCCTAACCACTATGCTAACAGAGAACTCTGAAAAGACAATAGGACAAGATAATAAACTAGCAAAGGCGTCCCAAAAATCAATCCAGAAAAACTACAGAACTAGGAAGGAATTGACTATGGAAACTAAAATTAAAATTTTAGCAAACCCCTGGGGAGATGGAAAATTAGTGAGTGCTTAAGGGGGAAGGTAGTAGAACACAGCAGTTGCCAGGAAAGGAAGAAGTCTGTGACAGGTCAGGCAGATCAGGAGAGGTTTTAATTTTAGGAACCATCTCTGGCCTTCCAATATTAATGGTAAGAAAAGAGCTGGTGAAAGTAGGTACAGGATGATTGATACCCTTGAATATATTCATCCCCATGTAGTGCTGTGGGTTAATGTGGTGGGCTGCAAGGTCGCTTGAACTGCAATGTTGGCACTTCAAGCTCACTAGCTGCTCCTCAGAACCCCTTTACAGGGTCACTATGGATTGGAACTGACTCCAGGGCACTAAGAGCAGCAGCAGCAACAACTCTCCTTTTGTAACAGATTAGATTGTGGATTCAAGTAAAATGAAATCATTGGCAACTTCAGTTATTTTGTTTATCAAGATGTTGTTTATTGCTCTACTTGCAAGTATTTTTGCATTCTTTATGATGAGGTGTATTCCATACTGAAGGCTGTAGTGCTTGATCTTCATCAGTCAGTACTTTCACTTTCATCAAGCAAGGTTGTTCCATCTGCATATTGCAGGTTGTTAATAAATCTTCCTCCAATCCTGATGTCACTTTCTTCTTTATATAATACAACTTTTTCAAGTATTTGCTGAACATACATATTGAATAAGAATGGTGAAAGGATATAATACTTGTATACACTTTCTTTGAATTTAAACCATGCAGAATCCTATTTTGCTCAAAAGACTGCCACTTGATATATACACAAATTCCTCATGAGCACAATTAAGTATTCTGAATTTCCCATTCTTCCATTGTTTGTTATGATCCACACAGATGAATGGCTTTTCATAGTTAATAAAACACAATCTTTCCAATCAACTATGATCCATCTGACATCACCCCACACCCCTCATTCCACATCCTCTTCTGAATCTAGTTGGAATTCATTACAGTTCCTTAGAAATGTACTGTTGCATCTGTTTTTGAAATATCTCCACCAAATTTTACTTGCGTATGAAATTAATGATGCATTGTTGTTAGGTGCTGTCATGTCGGTACAACTCATTGCAATCTTATGGACAATAGAACTAAACACTGCCTGGTCTTGTGCCAACTTCACAACTGTTGCTATTCTTGAGACCATTGTGGCTGGCACTGTACCAATCCATCTTGTTGAAGGTCTTCCTCTTTTTTGCTGACTCTCC
>NW_006408720.1:2391234-2392824 GCF_000296735.1 Chrysochloris asiatica | reverse complement strand
TGGAGTCGGTTCTGACTCATAGCGACCCTGTACAGGGTTTCCGAGGCTGGAAATCTTTATGGGAACAGAAAGCCTCATCTTTCTTCCATGGAGCAGCTGGCAGTTTCAAACTCTGACCTTGAGGTTCACAGCCCGATTCGTAACCACTATGCTACCAGAATTCATGGTGGTGGTGGTGGTGGTGGTTATGTGCCATGGAGTTGGAACTGACTCATAGTGACCCTGTACAGGGTTTCTGAGGCTGTAAATCTTTACATAGAACAACTGATAATTTCGAACTGCTGACCTTAAGGTTCGCAGCCCAATTCATAACCACTACGCTACCAGAGCTCCTTTTTTTGCCCATGTTGTCCTTCAATATTTCAAGCCAAGGCTTAAATTTTTCTTCAGTTCCCTCAGCTTGAGAAATGCTGTGTATATTCCTTTTTGGTTATCATACTTCAGATATTTGCACATTTCATTATAATATTTGACTTTGTGTTCTAGAGCTGCCCTTTGAAATTTTCTATTCACCTCTTTCACTTTCTCATTTCTTTCATTTGCTTTAGGCTGGATAACAAGTTTCAGAGTCTCTTTTGACATCCATTTTGGTCTTTTTCTTCTTTCTTGTCTTCTTAATGACTTTTTTACTTTCTTTCTGTATGATGTTCCTGATGTTATCCCACAATTCTTCTGGTCTTGGGTCATTAGTGTCTAATTCATCAGATCTGTTCTTGAGAAGATCTCTAAATTCAGGTGGGATGTGTTCAAGGTCATATTTTGGCTCTTGTGGACTTGTTTTAATTTTTGTTCAGCTTCAGCCTGAACTTGCACATGAGCAATTGATTTTCTGTTCCACAGTTTGCGCCTGGTCTTGTTTTGACTCACGGTACAGAGCTTTTCCTATGTCTCTTCTCATAGATGTAGTCAATTTGGTTTCTGTGTATTCCATCTGATGAGGTCCATGTGTAAAGCTGTCTTGTATGTTGTTTTAAAAGGTTATTTGCAATGAAGAAGTAATTGGTCTTGCAAAGTTCTGATTATGTGATCCCCAGCATCATTTCTTTCACCCCGGCCATGTTTTCAATGACCTATCCTTCCTCTGTTTCCAACCTTTGCATACCAATTACCAATAATTATCAATACGTCTTGATTGAATGTTTGATCAGTTTCAGACTGAACTGTTAATAGAATTCTTCAATTTCTTCATATATGGCTTTACTAGTTAGTACATAAATTTGAATAATAGTGATATTAACTGGTTTTCCTTGTAGGCATATGTATATTATCCAGACTGCATTGTACTTCATGACTGATCTTGATATGTTCTTTTTGATGATGAATGCGATGCCATTCCTCTTCAGTTTGTCATTCCTGCCATTGTCAGTCATGTGATTGCCAGATTCAAAATGGCCAATGTCAGTCCTTTTCAGCTCACTAAAATATCTCTATGTTTATGTATTCCATTTCATTTTTGACAGCTTCCAATTTTCCTAGATTCATACTTCATACATTCCATGTTATGATTATTAATGGCTATTTACAGCTCTTTCTCTTCATTTTGAGTTGTAACTCATCAGAAAATTAATATCCCAAGAGCTTGACTCCATT
>NW_006408720.1:2390274-2390794 GCF_000296735.1 Chrysochloris asiatica | reverse complement strand
TGCTCCCGTAAAGATTTGCAGCTTTGGAAACCCTGTGCAGGGTCACTATGAGTTGGAATCTACTCCACGATAGTTTACAACAAGTATAACTTCCAGAATCACAACGACATGCAAGCAACCCAGCATGACAAACTGACAGACGAGTGGATACAATGATATTGTTCAATAAATTTCACATTCTGTTGTATCAGTTTTTTTATGTGAATGGGCTTGGTAAATGGGTGTGGATCTCTTCCTGTCAGGTTGGCTGGGTAGCTGTCTTCCAAATTTCTTGGCATAGACCACTTAGTGCTCCCAGCTCTGTATCAGTTTGTTGAAACATTTCAGTCAGTATTTTATCAGTTACTAGAGATTTGTTTTTCCCCAAAGTCCAGGTGAAACATCTTCTCTTAATACCATGGTTTATTGATTTTATGCTACTGTTTGAAATGGTTGAATATTGACTAATTCTTTCTTTTTAAAGTTTTTATTGTGATTTGAGTGATAGTTTACATGGGAGAATATCAGCTTAACATTCATC
>NW_006408720.1:2380513-2382449 GCF_000296735.1 Chrysochloris asiatica | reverse complement strand
TATATATATATAATTACTAAACTGACTGAGACTAGGAATATTGTATGAGTGTCTCCAATGCCTGCATATAGAAAGCATCCAATGAATATTTGTTGAATGAATGTATTTTCTAGGTACAAGGCGGGTGGTGGGCAAGGCAGTTGCCTTAACAGAACACCCGCCTTTTAAAAGCAGCCTTTCCTAAAGAAATCACGTAGGACGGGAGCCCCGCGTCTGGTGAGAATATTCGCTCTGGAGTCACGCACCGGTGGCAAGTCAAGCCCAGAACTGGGTTGGACAGGACTGGCTGGGGGAGATCCGGGGCCGATAAGTCCCCCTCAAACCCACCTCTTGCAGTCTGATTCCAGACCACTCACACCCTAAGATTATAACGCCTTCCACAGTGTGTGGCGCTGTGGGTTAATGCGCCACACTACAAAGCCGTTTGAACTATAAGGTTGGTGGTTCAAGCTCAGCAGTCGCTCTATGAAAACACTACACAGGCTCGCTATAGGTCGGAACCGACTCTAAGGCACTTAACAACAACAACAACAGGGCAGGGATTGAAATCCCAGCACGGGCGAAAAGGACTAGGTTTTGTTTCCTGGGACATTTTATAGAGACGCACTCACCCCGCCCTTTCCGGAAGCGTGCAGCGCTTAGTTCCCCAGCCCCATGTGCTTTTAAGCCATAAGTGCTTGCTGATCTGTAATCGCTTCTGTCTGGTAAGGTTGTCCATATCTGCGTCTCCAAGACCTTCTACGAAGACGTCGCTATGGTGGGTTCCCTTTCGCTCGGTTCCGGGTAAAGTTCCCATAGGCAGGGAAGAAGGAGGCGGTCTCGGGAGCCTGTTGTCTGGCGCCCCAGACCTGGAACGCTGGGAGTGGTTGCTGGGCGGCGGAGCGGAGTGAAGCGACCCGGAGGCGGGTCCCCAGAGCAGCGTCCAGACCTTAAAGTCCTCACTTGTCGCTTTGCCACTCCTCATCTCCTGACTAGTTTCCCGTGTCACCTCCCGTACCTCAAAACCAAACTCTTAGCTAATGTCCTCAGTACTTTACCGAACAGAGTAGCATTGCCCCCTAGGGTTTTCAAGTCTGTAATTTTTACAAAGCCAGACTGCTACAGCTTTCTCCTAGCTGGTGGATTTGAACCACTGACTTTTTGTTTGTTGCTAAGTGCCTTCCAAACAGTTCCGACTCGTAGTGACCCTGTATAGGGTAACCCAGGAACTGCTGGTGAGTTTGAACCAAGGCTCAAACCGACCTTGCGGTCCAGTGCTTATCCTTCAGCACCACATCAATTGACAACTGAACGTTTAACTTACTGCACCACTAGAGCTCCTTTCGGGGAAATAAAAACCTCTTCTGTCTGGTGGATCCTGACTCAATGACTGTATATGATGACAGAATAAGACTATTCCATAAGGGTTCTTACTTTGAGTCCTGGTGTGGTGCTGTAGAGTAAAGCACTGGACTGGTAACCACAAGTTTGACAGTTCAGAACCACAAGTCGCGCATATTGCAACTCAAGGCTTGAATTTTTCCTTCACTTTGTTCAGCTTGAGAAATGCTTGAGTTTCTAACTTCAGGTCTTTGCACACTTTGTTAAATAAACTGTTTAAGGAAACAAACATGCTAAAACTACATGGGAAAATCCAAAACTGACTGAAGTAGGAAATTTCCACTGGAAACAAGGGGATACTTAATGGTTTAAAATCAGGAAAGGTGTGCACCAGGGTTGTAGTGTATAAGCAATTTATTCAACCCGTATACTGAGCAAATCCGAGAAGCTGGATAATAGGAAAAAGAATATAGCACCACAATGGGAGGAAGACTCTAACAACCTCTCATGCAGATGCTACAACCTTGCTTGCTTAAAGCAAAGAAGACTTCAAATACTGGTAAAGATCAAAGACCATTGGGTTGTACCTCAATGTAAAGACAACAAAAATCCTCAC
>NW_006408720.1:2371852-2379903 GCF_000296735.1 Chrysochloris asiatica | reverse complement strand
TATTTTCATTTGATTCTTTGACTTGAACAATTAATTTTCATATTAGGTATAAAGTAGATTTTATTTTATAGTTTGTTGTTGTTGTTAAGTGCTGTCGAGTCAATTCTGACTTATAACGACCCTATATAGGGTTTCCAAGGAGCAGCTGGTAAGCTTGAAACACCCACCATGCAATTCAAGCGGCTTTGCAGTCTAATGCATTAACCTGCAGCACCACACCATGACTCCATATTTTGTAGTTTAGAAATTGATAAATGTTTAGTAAAGTTTCACAGATATCCATGTATTGCTATCATAATGATTCTAAGGTAAAAGAGTAAGTGTATGTATTTATCTTGGCTTGTGAAAAGGTTTTGGAAATTAAGAACTAAAAAAATTTACATTTTCAAAAAACTTTCAAGTAATGCTATATATATTGTTCTCATCAAGTATGTTAACTGCTGAGGCTTACGGGCTTATAGTTCTAAGATGAAGCTCTCAGTCTTGCAATTCAATAAGTATATATATATTCAGTAGCTCTGGTAGTGTAGTGATTATGAGTCAGGTTGCTAACCTCAAGATCAGCAGTTCGAAACTACCAGCCTTTCCGCAGGAGAAAGAAGAGGCTGTGCGTTAATGTGCCAGACTGCAAAGCTGTTTGAACTGCAAGGTTGGCAGTTCAAGCTCACCAGCTGCTCCTCAAAAACCCTATACAGGCTTGATATGGGTTGGAACTGACTGCGGCACTTAACAAAAACAACAAAGATTTACAATTCCTACTCACTGTGAGTTGGAATTGACTCCTTACTTAGCACGTCACCACCACCATATTCAGCAACAGTTATGTGCAAGATTCTGCTTGGAATTGCAGCACAGTACAGTCCTTGTTTACCAGTATCTCACAGTGTAGAATTGAGGCAAACAACACTATGTCAACTCCATGAAGTTAGACAAGGCTGTTACTTACTCCTCTCCCAAATGGTGTATCTGCAGTGCATAGAGAGAGTATTGAATGTTTACATAGTAAGTGTTCGTTTAACATCCGTATTTTATCTGAGTTTAGTCTTAGGCCCATTTTTATGTATTTCAAGTGGGAATCATACTTAGTCCTCTTTTTTCTAACCCTTAATATTCAAGTCCTATCAAAATATACTTTGGACTTTGCCATTTTTCTCCATCTTCACTGTTATTAATGCTCAGGTCACTTAACTGTCATTTCTTTACTGCCTTAGTGTTTCCATTGGCCTCTCTGCTTCTTACTCTCCTTCTTTCCAAAATCTCCTTTGTACAACTCAGGTTTCCTTTTTAAACCAAATGTTTCATAACCCTTAAAATGATATACAGGGACCAGCATTATTAGTCTCATATTGTTTAGTGTATAGTGTGCACTAGTCCTATTAGGATTTTCTCAGTTTCTCAGACTATGCCAGATTCCTTGTCAACACGAGCTTTGTCAGAATGCTGTGATCTTTTTCATCCCCATTGTCTGATCTTTTAGGTAACCAAGTCACTTCCTTAAAGAAGCCCTTACTGATTTCCTAACATTATGTCTACCTATTATATGATCTTAGTTAAGAACCCTGTGCGTTCTGGCCATGTTGTTGTTAAGTGCTGTTGAGTCGGTTCCGACCCATAGCGACCCTGTTCAGGGTTTCCGAGACTGTAAATACAATTACTGAATTTTATATTGTTATTTATAAGCATTATGCAGGGTTGCTTTGATTTGGAATCGATTTACTCAGTGGGGAATGAGGATGGGGTTAATAGGGAAGGGAGTTTCTGAGAATAGAAATTGCTAATATGCTCAGGTGCTAACCAAAAGGTTGGTGGTTTAAATCCATGTAGCTGCTCTGTGGGAGTAAGATCTGGCCATCTGCTTCTGTAAAAATTGCAGCCATGAAAACCCACTGGGCAGTTCTACTCTGTCACATGGGTCCCTATGAAATGAAAATGACTTGATAACACCTAACAATAACAGCTTATATGTTACGTGTTTTTCTACATTTTTAGCCTAAAGCACCAAAGAGAAAAAATGGAGGCCAGGAAAAAAAAGTCATCCATCCATATAGTAGAAAAGCAGCTCAAATTACAAGAGAGGCTCACAAACAAACAAAAAGGGAAAAGTAAGTATCTTTTCATTTTCATTATTCATTGGTAAAAACATCAGATTATACATTTATCCTTCAAACACCTATTTTTCAAATCAGTGTTCTTCTCTATCTCTTCTTTAGTAATCTTGTATTGAGGGCTCTTAAACATTGAGGGCAAAACAGTGAGTAAGGACTCTGGTCTTGTAGAGCTTATGTAAAACAGATAAAAATTAATTTCAATAGGTTATGATGACTATGATGAAAAATTAAAAAGCAAGCATCATGGGATCGAGAATGATGGAGAAATGCTATTTTAAAATAGGATGGCCATCAGAAGCCTCTGTGAAGAAGTTACATTTGAACAGTGCTAAACAATGATTGTATTTTCAGTAACCTCATATGCAGGCAAAAGCTGGACAGTGAATAAGAAAGACCGTAGAAGAATTGATGCTTTTGAGTTATGGTGTTGGAGGAGAGTATTGAAAGTACCATGGGCTGCCCAAAGAACCAATAGATCCATTTTGGAAGAAGTGCAGTCAGAGTGCTCCTTAGAGGCCAAGATGGCCAAACTTTGTCTCTCATACTTCAGGCATATTGTCAGGAGGGACCAGTCACTGGAGAAGGATTATCGTGTTTGGTAAGGTGGAAGGTCAGAGAAAAAGAGGAAGACCCCCAATGAGATGGATTGACCAAGTGCCAGTATCGATGGACTCAAGTGTGGCAACGGTAGTGAGGTTGGCCCAGGATTGGTCAGTGTTTTGTTCTGCTCTGCATAAGGTCGCTATGAGTTGGTACTGACTCAATGGCACCTAACAACGACAACAACAATGATGGAGTGAAATGCAGATGTAAGTAGGATAAGCACTGGACTGCTAACTCCAGGGTCAACAGTTCAAACCCACCAGCTGCTCATTGGAAACCGTATACAGGGTCACTATGACTTAGAACCAATTTGATAGCACTTAACAACAAGTAAGAGCCTAGTGAGCCCTAGTGACTTGTGGGTTAAACATTGGGCTGCAAAATGCATGGTTGGCGGTTCAAACCCAGCAGCCACTCTGCAGGAGAGAAATGAAGCTAACTGCTCCTGTAAAGAGTTGCAGTCTCAGAAACCCTGTGTAGCAATTCTATTCTGTCCTAGAGTAGAAATTGACTTTATAGCAGTGGGTTTGGTTTTTGAGTTTTTTATTAAGTGCCTTTCAGACACACAATAGGAACTATAGAATGGGCATTTGAGTATATCAAGTCTAGTTGTCAAGGCATAGCTTAAGCAGGTAGTCATGAATTTGTAAACCATCAGCATCTAGATGAGGTTTCAAGCCAGGAGACTGGATGAGATAACTGTAGGACTAATGTATAAAGAGAAGAGCAGAAAGCCAAGGATTGAAGCTAGAGGCAGAGGCATTTTCCGACTAGCTTAAGCGTTTGGAATAAGAAGAATCCAACATGAGGCTGAGGAGTGGCTGATGAGAAGGAAATAAAAGACAATTGTATTTCAAAGAGAATGTGTTGTTATTGTGAAGTGCAATTGAATCGGATTGACCCATAGCGATCCTATATAGGGTTTCCGAGGAGCAGCTGGTGAGCTTGAACTGCAAACCTTGCAAGTCAAATGGCTTTGCAATCTGGTGCATTAACCCATAGTGATCAATATATGCCATATGATATTGATTAGTATGAGGACTGAGAATTGACCATCAGATTTAATGTGGAGATCATCAGTAACCATGTTGTTAAGTGCTGTTGAGTCGGTTCCGACCCACAGAGGCCCTATAAAGGGATTCTGAGGAGCAGCTTGTGAGCTTGAACCGCCTACCGTGTATTTCAAACTGGCTTGGCAGTCCATGGCATTAACCCATAGTGCCACACTAGAACTCGTGGGAAGTAACCAGGGGAAGAGTCTTACTGTAGTTGTAAAAAGATAGCCACAAGAGACTGCACCTTTGTATACCATTTAATTCCCTTGTTTCTTTCACTATGTTGTGTGCTGTTGAGTTGGCTCTGACTCATGGTGACCTTGTATAGGGTTTCCGAGGTTGTAAATCTTTTTGGGAGCAGAAAGCCTTGTTTTTCTCCTGTGGCAGCTGGTGGGTTCAAACTGCTGGCCCTATGGTTACCCAGTGCAACACATAGCCCACTATGCTTCCAGAGTACCATCTATTCCTGTATGCATATTGTTAAATTATTTTTTTGGTGATTTTCCTGGGGTTTAAAATTAGCATCTTAAGTTAGTTTGGATAAATATTATTTTACTCTCAATTGTATAAAAAAACTTTTGCTCCACTAAATTCCATTTCCATCCTCTCTCATCCTAGTTACATTTCCATACATTCTAAGCCTGCCATCAATTTTATTGTTGTTGCTTTATATATTTACTTTTTAAATTGGAAGATAAAAAGTATTATCATCAAAAAATATGTATATTGACTTTTATATTTACCTGGAGTACCTGGGTGGTACAAATAGTTAATGTGTTCACTGTCTACCTGGAAAATTGGTGTTTTGAATTCACCCAGTGGTGCCTTGGAAGAAAGGCCTGGTGATCTACTTTAAAATAATCAGTTATTGAAAAGCGTAAGGAATACAATTATATTCTTATACAAGCTGGAATCAGGAGTCCTGGTGTGGTGCTGTGGGTTAATGCGCCAGACTGCAAAGCTGTTTGAACTGCAAGGTTGGCGGTTCAAGCTCACCACCCACTCCTCGGAAACCCTACACAGGGTCACTATGGGTAGGGATCGAATCGATGGCACTTAACAACAACAGCAAGTGGTGGTTTGTGCCATCTAGTTAGTTCTCACTCATAGTGACCTGGTACAGGGTTTCCAAGGAGGGGCTGGTGAATTAGAACTACCAACCTTGTGGTTAGCAATCCAGTGCTTATCCTACAACGTTACACCAGGTGGGGGTGTTACATTTACCAAAAGGCATGTTCTTGACTACTAATGTAAAGGTTGGCAGTTTGAATTCACCCAGCAATATCGTGGAAGAAAGATCTGGTGACTTGCAAAAATTGTTGTTGTTGTGATGTGCCGTGGAGTTGGTTCCGACTCAAAGCGACCCTGTACAGGGTTTCAAAGGCTGTAAATCTTTACGGGAGCAGAAAGCCTTATCTTTCTCCCGTGGAGCAGCTGGTAGTTTCGAACTGCTGACCATGAGGTTCGTAGCCCGATTCGTAATCACTACGCTACTACAGCCATGAAAACCCTATGGAATAGTTCTACTTTGTGGCACACAGAGTTGCCATTAATCATAATTGACAATAATAAGTAATTGCCTTTACTGGTGCCCTTTGTTTCTTGAGGTAGATTTGACCTACTCTGTAGCAGTCTTTCATTTCACCTTGAAAGACACTTTTTAGTATTTTTTTTATAGGGTAGAGCTGCTAGGGAGAAATTATTTCTGTTTTGGTTTTCTGAGAACATCTTATATTTCCATCATTTTTGTTTTGCTGAATACAGGCGTACCTCATTTCAGTGTTTGCAGATATTGTATTTGTTATGAATTGAACTCCTGTGGCAGTCCTGTTTCCAGCAAGTTTATTGGCGCCACTTCTCCAACAGCCTGTGTTCATTTTTATGTCTGTGTCACATTTTGGTAATGCTCCCAATATTTCAAAGTTTTTTGTAATGCTATTTCTTTCTTTTCTTTAAGCTTTTATTGTGGATTGAGTGAAAGTTTGCAGGGCAAATCATCAGTTTTACATTTAACAAATCATACAACTTCTTTCACGACAATGATTACATTCCCCTCCATAACCATCAGTTAACAGTATTTCTCTCTATTCACTTGAGCTCCTTTTTTTAAAAAACGCTCAGGTATATATAATAATTTAAACCACCAAAGGGCACGTTCTACAAGTCTGCCTCCTGGCCACTATCTCTTAGTCCATCTCTTCCGATGAATCTAGAGTCCTCAGCTGCCCCTTCTCTCCATGTCCCTATCTCTGCCTCCATCTCTGGTATCGCTGCTTCTCTGGATAAGGTCCCACATTCTGCTTGTACTCTTCCCCCTTGATAGTCCTAGGGTCCTCTGTTTCTGAACTGTAAGATTAACTACTCCCCCATTTTTGTTACAAAACTTCTACCTTTATAATTGTGACAGTCACAGTTAGTCATTGTAACAATTACTGTTGAATCATAGGAAATCTTATCCCCATCTCTTTTAACCAGACCCATTTAGACAAAAAGAAAACTATTCAGTGGGGACTCTTCTCCCCTCCACACACACTTTTAAACTAAACTTGAAAACTTAAACTCTTGAAACCTTGTAAGCTAGTCACTTCGTGCCTTTTTTGCCCCCTCATTTTAGGTAGCCAATGTGTAAGTTGCCCGTCACTATCTACCCTGTGTACAGAGGGGATAGCATTGATACTTGATGTGAAGACTTCTTCCGTCTTTATTGGTATTTAGAGTTACTACCTCCATGAGTATAGGTCAGGTTCATCAAATTATAGCAATTTACCCTTGTTTCCTTGATCAAAAATTGTTTGTTGTTGTGTTTTATCTTCCCCTGGCCAAGTTCAGATTATCAAGCTATTGAGGCTAGGTCAAATGGGTACTGTGTGCAAGTTTCTTTTGTTCTTGTACATCTCCCCTCGTTTCATAATCAGCTGGATGCTTTACTCTAGCTCTAGCCCTCTGTGGCTGTGATCTTGTCTACAGTCTCAGTTGTCCCCAGGTCTCCCCACACTTTTGGACTAACCCTTGTTCTTCTCTAATTGCCAGGTCAATGATAGTCAATGGACAGTGGTTGAACTCAGCCCATTTTTTCATTGTTGCCTTTCCTCCTCTTCCACTCACCAGTACAGCAATGTGGTCGCCAGCAAGCTTACATGCCTGTTCATGTGTTCTGTTTGAGTTTGTCTTAGAGGGGACTTTGTCCTGAAGGAACTTGATTGCTTGCCTTGATAGCTTCCCGGCGAACTGCTTGCTTGTTCTTGTAGTAGCCAATCATACTGCCATTTTTGCTTTGGGTTTTTCCTGATGATCTTTCTTTGAAGATGTATCTTTTGACGCTCTCGCTGTTCCAGGCTGTTCTGCTTGTCCTTTCTGGTGGGATTGTCCCACCTCAGAAGGTTCTGGATGGGGCTCAGGATTCCACCTCAGGCTCTATACTCCAAAGGCTCTACCAGAGGCCTCTTTCACTGGGCAAGTGTAGAACCCCTTTTAGGTATTCCAATCAGTTATTGGCTGAAGACAGGCTTGCAAGTTTTCTGTAATCATGTGTCCTGACATTCCTTTCTATCCCACTCAAGTGTCTATTTTACAATGGTAGACAAAGGAAACAGATAGTCATAAGACAGTCAAGCATCTTAGTATTATTTCCCCTCTTCAAACTGTGCCTAGATCCCTGTATCACAGAGCCTTGTTTTTCCAAGGTTGAGCTCACTTAGGCCATGCAAACCCCTCTCAGTGTTACCGTATCTACCTTGTTTTTGCACATCCTCCCCTTCTTGTATTGCCTGTCCCACACATTATGTTGTGTCTGCCCTTGCCCTGTGTTCTACTGTCACCTTCCCCTAAACTCTCACCCCGACCCCACTGTTGTGGTTAACTTTTCCCTCCATTTCACACAGTCTGTTTTATCCTGCAATCTACCTGACCTTCTCACCACCTGGATCTCTGTTCCTCTGTGTTTACCTTCTTTCACGTTGTAATTGTGTTAATCATAGACTGACTTCCCAGATGCTTTGAATTTGTTCTTACAGTTTTATTCTGTTCTCAACTCTTCCATTTGTCAATTGAGTTCTGGGTGATACTGCCACGTATGTCAGTCTCTATTTGTTGTCTGTTCTTGTTGGTTCTCAGTCCATAGAACTGCCTTTAGGATGTTTTTCATCGCAGGGTTGACTTTGGCAAAATCCCTTAGTTTCTGTTTATCCTGGAATGTTTTGATTATACTGTCATATTTGTTTGACAGCTTTGCTAGGTAGAGGATTCTTGGTTGGCAGTTTTTTCTTTCAGGTTTTTATATATATAT
>NW_006408720.1:2365971-2371752 GCF_000296735.1 Chrysochloris asiatica | reverse complement strand
ATCTCTGCCTCCATCTCTGGTATCGCTGCTTCTCTGGATAAGGTCCCACATTCTGCTTGTACTCTTCCCCCTTGATAGTCCTAGGGTCCTCTGTTTCTGAACTGTAAGATTAACTACTCCCCCATTTTTGTTACAAAACTTCTACCTTTATAATTGTGACAGTCACAGTTAGTCATTGTAACAATTACTGTTGAATCATAGGAAATCTTATCCCCATCTCTTTTAACCAGACCCATTTAGACAAAAAGAAAACTATTCAGTGGGGACTCTTCTCCCCTCCACACACACTTTTAAACTAAACTTGAAAACTTAAACTCTTGAAACCTTGTAAGCTAGTCACTTCGTGCCTTTTTTGCCCCCTCATTTTAGGTAGCCAATGTGTAAGTTGCCCGTCACTATCTACCCTGTGTACAGAGGGGATAGCATTGATACTTGATGTGAAGACTTCTTCCGTCTTTATTGGTATTTAGAGTTACTACCTCCATGAGTATAGGTCAGGTTCATCAAATTATAGCAATTTACCCTTGTTTCCTTGATCAAAAATTGTTTGTTGTTGTGTTTTATCTTCCCCTGGCCAAGTTCAGATTATCAAGCTATTGAGGCTAGGTCAAATGGGTACTGTGTGCAAGTTTCTTTTGTTCTTGTACATCTCCCCTCGTTTCATAATCAGCTGGATGCTTTACTCTAGCTCTAGCCCTCTGTGGCTGTGATCTTGTCTACAGTCTCAGTTGTCCCCAGGTCTCCCCACACTTTTGGACTAACCCTTGTTCTTCTCTAATTGCCAGGTCAATGATAGTCAATGGACAGTGGTTGAACTCAGCCCATTTTTTCATTGTTGCCTTTCCTCCTCTTCCACTCACCAGTACAGCAATGTGGTCGCCAGCAAGCTTACATGCCTGTTCATGTGTTCTGTTTGAGTTTGTCTTAGAGGGGACTTTGTCCTGAAGGAACTTGATTGCTTGCCTTGATAGCTTCCCGGCGAACTGCTTGCTTGTTCTTGTAGTAGCCAATCATACTGCCATTTTTGCTTTGGGTTTTTCCTGATGATCTTTCTTTGAAGATGTATCTTTTGACGCTCTCGCTGTTCCAGGCTGTTCTGCTTGTCCTTTCTGGTGGGATTGTCCCACCTCAGAAGGTTCTGGATGGGGCTCAGGATTCCACCTCAGGCTCTATACTCCAAAGGCTCTACCAGAGGCCTCTTTCACTGGGCAAGTGTAGAACCCCTTTTAGGTATTCCAATCAGTTATTGGCTGAAGACAGGCTTGCAAGTTTTCTGTAATCATGTGTCCTGACATTCCTTTCTATCCCACTCAAGTGTCTATTTTACAATGGTAGACAAAGGAAACAGATAGTCATAAGACAGTCAAGCATCTTAGTATTATTTCCCCTCTTCAAACTGTGCCTAGATCCCTGTATCACAGAGCCTTGTTTTTCCAAGGTTGAGCTCACTTAGGCCATGCAAACCCCTCTCAGTGTTACCGTATCTACCTTGTTTTTGCACATCCTCCCCTTCTTGTATTGCCTGTCCCACACATTATGTTGTGTCTGCCCTTGCCCTGTGTTCTACTGTCACCTTCCCCTAAACTCTCACCCCGACCCCACTGTTGTGGTTAACTTTTCCCTCCATTTCACACAGTCTGTTTTATCCTGCAATCTACCTGACCTTCTCACCACCTGGATCTCTGTTCCTCTGTGTTTACCTTCTTTCACGTTGTAATTGTGTTAATCATAGACTGACTTCCCAGATGCTTTGAATTTGTTCTTACAGTTTTATTCTGTTCTCAACTCTTCCATTTGTCAATTGAGTTCTGGGTGATACTGCCACGTATGTCAGTCTCTATTTGTTGTCTGTTCTTGTTGGTTCTCAGTCCATAGAACTGCCTTTAGGATGTTTTTCATCGCAGGGTTGACTTTGGCAAAATCCCTTAGTTTCTGTTTATCCTGGAATGTTTTGATTATACTGTCATATTTGTTTGACAGCTTTGCTAGGTAGAGGATTCTTGGTTGGCAGTTTTTTCTTTCAGGTTTTTATATATATATCTCCATTGCCTACTTGCCTGCATGGTTTCTGTTGAGCGATCTGGGCTTAATCTGATTTGCTTGCCTTTGTATGTTACACTTTTCTTTTCCCTAGCTGCTTTCAGGTTTCTATCCTTATCTTTGATTTTGAGAGCTTGATTATTATATGTCTTGATGATTTTCTTTTAGAGTCTGCCCATTGTGGGGTTTGTTGAGTTTCTTGGATGCTCTGTGGACTTGAGTGATTCTTCCTGTTCCGGAATGCCGATAATTCTTGTTATTCCTCTTCATGTTGTCCAACATAAATCTTAGACCTTCTTCAGATTTTTTTTATCTTTTGTTTCTGTTTGTTCTTCTGTCATAGTAGTGTTGAGAGATTTATCTTCCAGCTCACTAGTTCTGGTTTGTATCTCTTTAATTTTCCTCCTTTGCCCATTCAGTATATTGTCCATTTCTGATACTCTATTATTAATCATTTGGACGTCTTTCTGTAGGTTTTGAGTTGTTTCCAGTGCTGCATCTGTCTTATTTTATTGTTCCCGTAGAGCTTTCCTGACTTCTTCCTTATTTTTCTCAACTCCATTGTAAAGTGTTTTGATACATTTTATAATCATTTTTCTGAATTCCTTCTTAGGTTTTTCCAGGGCCTGCCCTCCTTCCAATATGGAGTGTAGGTCTACCTCCAACTCATTTGTCTCAGTCACTTTGTTTCATTTCTGGACATGTGTTGATATGGTTATCTGTTTATATTTTTTGGGCATATTCAGTAGTTAGCTATAGCCTTAATTTTTAGATGGGTACATGTTTTGGTATTTTTTATGCTTTCTGATTGCCTTCAGGTAGAGGCACTCTTCTTCCTGAGAAATTTCAAGATGCCACTGTTGGTCCTGTGACGTAACTCAGGATTTAAATTTTAGCCTGTTTTCCTTTTTAGTCTGCCTGTCCCACTCCACAATCCCTGTTCAGGCTTTTTTCCTAGTGATAAACAGTTCAGGGCTGGCTGTGGCTGTTTTGCACTGCCATTTGGTTTTAAGTGGTAACGGTTCCTTTAAATTTTGAGAAGCTCTATGTGTATGTGTAATGGAACCATCTGGGGGTGGGGGTGGTGTGTGTACCTGCTCAGGCACCCCCTCTAGTCACCAGAATGGAGGTGCACAGACAGTGAGAGACGAATGAACAGATACAAAAAGAAGAGTGCCCACACCTTTATCTCTGTGGTTCTGTCAGGCGTCCATGGCTGCTGTGATCCTCCCTCTGTTAGGTCTCGCCCAAGATGGCTGCTCAGGGAGCAGCTGAGTATCTTGGATTAGAAAGCAATGGACTTCTTGCTTTTGCTACAAATTCCACTGGCTATAAACCTTCCAACTTTGTAAATATTCCTTTATATGTGGTTCAGAGTTCTGGGACCATCTCCTGAGCCTGCTTGATCTGATATTCTGTGTTGTTGCTGATGGAGGTCCTCACTGCACTTCCACCCTATCCGCCATTTTGTTTGTTCTCCCTGTAATGCTATTGCTTATTTCAGTGAGTCATGGTGTCACACTGTAGAATAAAGTGCTGTACCACAAGGTCGGTTTGATCCACAAAGTCAGAGGTTAAAACTCACCAGTCACTCCTTGGAAACCAAATACAGGTCGCTGTGAGTCTGAATCGATTCGACAGCACTTAACTACAACAACAAGGAAACAAAAAATTCATGTTAATTCACTTTAGTGCGATATTTGCTGTATTGAAGTGGTCTCAAACTGAGTCTACCCTGTCTCTGACATACACCTATATGGAATTCTTGGCATGACAGCCTTTTTCAGTACATTATATATGCCATCCCATAAGACATCCCACTGTCTTTTGGTCTGCATTGAGAGAAGTCAATTGTTAACTTCCTGAGGATTTTTTGTGCATAATGAGTCACTTTTCACTTGAGGCTTTCAAGATTCTCTTTGTCTTTATCTTTAGAGAGTTGGACCATGGTGTGCCTAGTTGCGAATCTCAACGTTTATCATACAGTTTGTTGAGATTCTTGGATATGTAGATTTTCATCAAATTGGAAAGTTTGTGCCTGTTACTTCTTCAAAGATTATTTCTGACACTCTTATCTTTCAACTCCCATTATGAATCTGTTGGTACACTTGATGGTTTTCCACAAAAGGATGCACTTGCTTTTTTTTTGTCATTTTTTCCTGTCTGCTGTACCAGATAACTCCAGTTTACTAGTAAATCCGAAACAGTCTTTAAGTTTACAGATTCTTCTGCCAGTTTCTACTGTTGAACATATATCATGACTTTTTTTTTCTATTACTGTTTAAACTGTAGAATTTCAGTTTGCCTCATTTTATGATTTCTGTCTCTGTATTCAGTCCTGGTGTGGCGCTGTGGGTTAATTTGCTAGACTGCAAAGTTGGTTTGAACTGCAAGGTTGGTGGTTCAGGCTCACCATTCGCTCTTTGGAAACCCTCTACAGGGTCGCTATGGGTCGGAACCAACTCAGCGGCACTTAACAACAACAATCTCTTTATTGATACATTCTTTGGTAAACATTTTTCTCATGCTTTTTTAAAAATTCTTTATATAGGATTTCATTCAGTTCTTTGAAAATACTGATGTTGTTGTGAAGTATCATCGAGTTGGTTCCGACCCATAGCGACTCTATGTAGGGTTTCCGAGGAGCAGCTGGTGAACTTGAACCACTGACCTTGCAGTTCAAACAGCTTTGCAGTCTGGCGTATTAACCCATAGCGCCACACCAGGACTCTAGGACATTAGGTAGTTTAAATTCTTTGACTATTAAGTCAAATATGTGAGTTTCCTCAGGAGCAATTTCTATTTTTCGCTTCCTTTATTCCTGAGTATAAACTCCAATTTCCTGTTTCTTTTTATCTCATAATATTTTTACTGGAATTTTAAAATAATATGCTTAATAATTCTGTTCACATTAGAAGTCGTTTTCTTTTGCATGGAGCCTCAAGGTTAACCAGAAAGGGAGAATTTAGGGTCTTCTCCAGTCTTGAATGAGTATAGCCCTGATCGTAGAAATGGAATTTTAGATTCCCAGAAATGTGCTTGAGCTTTGGCCTTGTAGGATAAGTATTGGACTGCTAACCAGAAGATCGGTGGGTCAAACCTACTAGCTGCTCCACGGAAACCCTATATAGGGTCTCTATGAGTTGAAAGCACTTTGATGGGATCTTCTGTTCTTCAGTTTTACCTTTTGTATTTTCGGTTACCCACTCATTAACTCCCATCTGGCAATGTCAGCTTAGACAAGTGTTAACAATTGACCACTGATTCTTATTGAGAAAAGCACTCAGCACAGGGTTTTTCACATAGAGGGAACTCAAGAGTTAAATAAAGCCAGGCTTTAAGAAGAAGCTTTTGTTCTTGATGTCAGGTGAAGTAGTGAGTTTTCTCTCTGTGAATGGGACTTTAGGGGGTGCTCTGCTCCAGATCTCTTATGCTCCCTCTACTGTCTGCTTGTTGTTTTGTTACGTACTTTCAAGTTAGTTTTGACTCATAGTGACGCTGTGCACAATACAACTAAACACTGCCCAGTCTGAAGCATCCTCAAAATTCGTGTTACACTTGAATCCATTTTTGCTGTCACTCAGCCAGCCATCTTGTTGGGGGTGTTCCTCTTTTCACTGACCCTCTACTTTACCAAGCATAATGTCCTTCTTCAGGGACTAGTCTCTTCTGATAACGTGTCCACAAAGTATGAAAGTCTGACCATCCTATCTTGGTTTCTAAGGAGTATTCTAGTTATAC
>NW_006408720.1:2362372-2363055 GCF_000296735.1 Chrysochloris asiatica | reverse complement strand
GTTGTGAGAAGATTTTTGATTTCTTTACGTTGAGGTACAAGCCATGCTGAAGGCTGTGGTCTTTGATCTTCATCAGTAAGTATGTTAAATCCTCTGAGCTTCCAGCAAGCAAGGTTGTATCATCTGCATATCGCAGGTTGTTGAGTCTTCCTCCATTCTTGATGCCACATTCATCTTTGAATAATCCAACATTTCAGTTTATTTGCTTGGCATACAGATATTGAATAAGTAAGGTGAAAGAATACAATCTGTCACATACTTTTCCTGATATTAAACCATTCAGTATCCCCTTATTCTGTTGAAACAACTGCTTGTTGGTCTATATACAGGTTCCTCATGAGCACAATTGAGTGTCCGCTAGTAAGATGGTTTTTTACAATTAGCATGAGCTTTGTTTCCTAAGCTACCCCAGAGTAGAGTAAGGGAGAGGAGGAAGGAATTAGCATTAATTAAAATGCTTCACAACTCACTGTTCTTAACAAGATTCAGCTATTTTTCTTGAATAAATACTACTTAGATTGTTGTAAAGCTTTGGTTAATTCCTAGCTTTATGTAAAAGTTGATCTTCAAAATATGTTAATGTTCTCATTTTTATGGAAGAATGGATTTTTGGAGGCCTTTTTCTGCATTCCTTTGCTTTTTTTAAAGCTTTTACTGTGCAGTGAGTGATAGTTTACATGGGA
>NW_006408720.1:2358947-2360082 GCF_000296735.1 Chrysochloris asiatica | reverse complement strand
CTTAACAAGATTCAGCTATTTTTCTTGAATAAATACTACTTAGATTGTTGTAAAGCTTTGGTTAATTCCTAGCTTTATGTAAAAGTTGATCTTCAAAATATGTTAATGTTCTCATTTTTATGGAAGAATGGATTTTTGGAGGCCTTTTTCTGCATTCCTTTGCTTTTTTTAAAGCTTTTACTGTGCAGTGAGTGATAGTTTACATGGGAGAACATCAGTTTTACACTCATCCTGTCATATTTTGTATCATTGCAATGATTACAATCCCTTCCATTTATCACCATTCAACAGTATCTATACTTATTTCCTCTGTTTCTTTGTTTTTGTTTTTGTGATGGGCACGTTCTGCAAGCGTGCATAATGGGCACTAGCATACAGCCTTTCTCTTACTATGAGTCTAGAGTCCTTAGCAGCTCTATCTCTCATGTCATCATCTTTTCCTCTATCTCTAGTGTTGCTGCTTCTCTCGATAGGATACCACATTCTGTTTGTGCTCTTCTTCTCCCTTGATGATCCTAGGTCCTCTTTCTGGAATGGAAGATTAACTACTCTTCCCTTTGTTACAAAACTTCTGCCTTTACAGTTGTGACAATTGCAATTAGTCATGATAACAAATTACTCACTGTTGAATCATAAGAATCTTATGGACAAGATGAATCATCTGGGCAAGATGAAAACTATTAAGTAGGGATGCTATCTTCCCCTGCACACTCTAAAACTGAACTCACTCTTATAAAACTTGTAAGCCATTCGCTTTGTGTTTTTATTTTGTTAAGTGCCGTCAAGTTGATTCTGACCCATATATAGGGTTTCCAAGGAGCAGCTGGTGAACTTGAACCACCGACTTTGCAGTTCAAACGACTTTGCATTCTGATGCATTAGCCCACACCACCACACCAGGACTTTAGGTAGCCAATGTCTTAAGTTGCTCATCCCTCTGAACGCTGTGTACAGAAGGAAATATGTTTGATCCTTGGTGTGAAGACTTCTTCCCTCTTGGTTGGTATTTTGAGCAACTACATCATAAGCCGTTTGAACTGCAAGGTTGGCGGTTCAAGCTCATCAGCTGCTCCTCAGAAAGCCTATACAGATTTGCTATGGGTCGGAACCAACTCGACGGCACTTAACAACATCC
>NW_006408720.1:2356549-2358491 GCF_000296735.1 Chrysochloris asiatica | reverse complement strand
GTCTGCAAGCTTAACATGCCTGTTCTTGTGTTCCCTTCAAGTTTCAGTCTTGGAGGGGGTTTATCCTGAAGGAATTTGATTACTTGCAATGATGGCTCCCCTGTGAACAACTTGCTTGTTCTTGTAGTAGCCAATCAAACTGCCATTTTTGTTTTGGATTTTTCCTGCTAATCTTTCTTTAAAGAAGCACCTTCTGTTCCTGTAGCTACTCCATGTTCGTATGCATCTCCTTTCAAGTGGCAATGTCCTACCTCAGAATGGGGCTCGAATTCCACATAAGGCCCTATATACAACAAAGGCTCCGCCAGAAGCCTGTTTCACTGGTTAAGCTCTAGAACCCCTTTTAGATACTCCAATCAGTTATAGGCTGACAACAGACTTAAAAGTTTTCTGTAATCATGTTTCCTGATATTCCTTTCTATCCAACTCAAGTGTTTATTTTACAATAGTAGGCAAGGTAAACCCACATTAATAAGACAGTTAAGCATCTTAATATTATTTCCCCTCTTTTACTCATTCAGACTATGCCTTGATCCCTGTATCACAGAGTCCTCTTGTTCCAAGGTTGAGCATACATCACTATTTACCTCTGTTTCATTTAGCCCGTGCAAACCTGCCTCAGTGTTACCCTATCTACCTTGTTCTTCCATCCCCTTCCCATCCTTAACACCCAAACTATGCTGTATCTATCCCCTAACCCTGTGCTCTACCATCCCATCCCTCCCACTTCTGTTAACCAACAAAGAATTTTTTTTCTTTCCTATTGGGTCGGACCCGACTCAACGGCACTTAACAACAACAACAACATAGTATGGGTATCTTTTCTTGAGCTTCATATTTTTAATGTATACATGTTCTTCGATTTTCATTTTCTTGGTATGCTGTAACATTAATTTTCTTTGTGGTTACCCTATATTCTATTAACTTTTTCCTCCGTTTCAAGCAGTCTCTTATATCCTGCACACTACCTGATTTCCTCATCACCTGGATCTCTGTTCCTATATGTTTACCTTCTTTCACATTATAATTGTTTTGATCACAGACTGACCACTCAGATCCTCTGAATTCGTTCCTGTAGTTATGTTCTGTTCTGGACTCTTCCATCTGTCGATTGAGTTCCAAGGTGGTGTTTCCACACGTTTCAATCTCTGAGTGTTGTCTGTTCTTCTTGATTCTCAGTCCAGAGAACTCCCTTTAGTATGTTTTGAAGCACTGAGTTGGCTTTGATCAAGTCCCTTAGCAGTTCGAAAGTCAGTGTTCTGCGGGAGAAAGATGAGGCTTTCTGCTCCTGTAAAGATTTACAGCCTCGGACCCTGTAACCCTGTACAGGGTCGCTATGAGTCAGAACCGACTCCACAGCACATAACAACAACAATAATAATGGTATTTCAGTATCTGCTATACCAGTGTTGCACACATTTCTGTGTACGTGATATATGACCAAACAGAACCCACTGTCATTAAGTCAGTTCTGACTCGTGGCAACCCTATATATGGTTTTATTGACTGTAAATCTTTAACGGCAGCAGACAGCCTTATCTTTCTCCCTGGAGGCTACCTTGCAGTCAACAGCCTGATGTCTAACCCTCAGTGCCACCAGCATTTCTTCCTTCACACATTAATCTGTTTTAATAAAAATGTTTCTTATTTTATTTTCAGTGGCATGGTATATACCAACAACAACAAATGACAGTTAACAGTTGCTCACGGTTTTATGATGTTACAAGATAAGCACTGAACTTCTAACCACAGGTTAGCTCTTTAAACCCAGCATTCTACAGAAGAAAGATAAGGCTTTCTTTTCCCTTAAAAATTTACAGCCTCACAAACCCTGAATCTGAACTGATTTCAAGGCATCTAGCAACAAAAATAAATGTGTAGTTGTATCTCGGTATGGTTTTAATTTGCATTTGTTATGACTAATGATGTTAGCATTTTTTTT
>NW_006408720.1:2354661-2355817 GCF_000296735.1 Chrysochloris asiatica | reverse complement strand
ATGTCCGAAGTATGAGAGATGAAGTCTGTCCATCTTGACTTCCAAGGAGCACTCTGGCTGTACTTCTTCCAACACAGACACATAGCTACCTTGAATAAAGTTTCCCAGGAGCTGCTGGTGGGATTGAACTGTCAACTCTGTGGTTAGCAGGCCAGTGCTGATGCACCAGTGCCACACCAGTAGTCCTCCAACATCATAGTGTACTCTCTTAGAGCAAAGACAGCTGCCCTTTTGTTCACTGCTGTATCTCTAGGGGCTAGCATTAATTTAGACATAGAGTAGGTATCCAAAGCCTTGTTTTGAATGATTAGTTTTTCTTGTTAAGTGCCATGGAGTCAGTTGTGACTCATAGTGGCCTTACATAGGTTTCTGAAGAACAGCTACTGAGTTTGAACTGCCGGACTTGCAGTTAGCAGTCCAGTGCTTACCCTATAGATTAGTTTTTAGAATGCCAATAATAGTATATCTTTCTAGAATTTTTGAGAAAAAAAAATACTTTGTTAAAATTCTTTTATATGTAATTTTGTTCTTTTTAAGTCTTAAGTTGTTGTTAAGTGCAGTCAAATTGGTTCTGATTCCTAGAAATCCTATATAGAGTTTCCAAGTATCAGCTAGTGGATTTAAACTGCCTGTCTTGTGGTTAACAGCCTAGTTTTTATCTAATAGTGCCACACCAGGACTTGGAAGTCTAAGAGATAACAGTTCATTCATTTTATTAGCATTCACTTATTGTAAAAGGTATTCTTTTTCATACACTTTTGTACACAAATATTATACACTTGTCCATCATTACAAAACACCCCTGATATTCATTCTTAATTCATTCAAAGTTATATTTGTAATTAAAAAAGTTCTATAGACTTCTTATAGCCATTAAAAAAGTATAAGGAGTTTATAATAACACTTGTTTCCATGGCATTCATTGTATTAATTTCATAAATGTAACAGTGATCTTTATATTAAAGATTTTTGAGCATTTTTTTCCTTTGTGTTATGGTTTTTTAAAATTGCATTAGAAATTTTCTGACATATGTACACTTTTTTTCCCCAAGATTGAAGAATGAAAAAGCTGTGCGTCTCAGCATTACTGGTAAGTAGATTTACTTATTTAGAGTATAGTGAATTTCTGCCCCATCCCTTCTTTTGTTGTTTTCTT
>NW_006408720.1:2321962-2349871 GCF_000296735.1 Chrysochloris asiatica | reverse complement strand
GATGGGTATGTATTTTGGTATTTTTTTATGCTTTCTGAATGCCTCCAGGTAGATGTTATCAGGAAATGGGCTTCCCTTTTCACTCTTTTTTCTAAGAAATTTCAAGATACCACTGTTGGTCGTTTTGATGTAATTTAGGATTTAATTACGGCCTATTTCCTCTTTTGTCTGCTTGTCCTGCTCCACAATCCCCGTTCAGGACTTTTTTTCTAGTTGGAATCCATCTTCCTTTGATGCTTTCAGTATCATTCAATAGTTTGTCCATAGACCTTTCAATATTGCAACTCAAGGCTTAAAGTTTTTTTTCTTCAGTACTTTCAGCTTGAGAAATGCTGAGTGTGTTCTTCCATTTTGATTTTCTAACTCCAGGTCTTTGCACATTTCATTATAATACTTTGTTTTCTTGAACTGCCATTTGAAATTTTCTGTTTATGTCTTTCCTTATTCATTTCCTTCAGTTCCTTTACCTTCTTTATGCTCAAGAGCAAGTTTCAAAATCTTTTCTGATAGCCATTTTCATCTTCTCTTGTTTTCCTGTCTTTTTAATGACCTTTTGCTTTCTTTCTGTATAATGTTCTTGATGTCATCCCACAGCTCTTCTGGCTTTCAGTCATTAATGTTAATTACATCAAATCTGTAGTTAGATGGTCTCTAAATTTAGATGGAATATGTTTAAGATCAAATTTGGCTCTCGTGGACTTTTCATTTTTCTTTAGCTTCATCCTGAGCTTGCATCTGAGCAGTTGATAGGCTTTTCCACAGTCATCCCCTGGCCTTGTTTGGCTGATGATAATTGAGCTTCTTCGTTGTTTCTTCTCACAGATGTAGTCAACTTGACTACTTTGTATTACATCTGGCTAAGTCCATGTGTGTGTCACCTTTTTATCTTGTTGAAAAAAGGTATTTGCAATGAATAAGTCATTTCTCCTACAAAATGCTTATCATGGAATCTCCAGCATTGTTTGTATCACCAAGGCCATATTTTCCACTAAGGATCCTTCTTCTTTGTTTCCAAAATTTGCATTCCAGTTATCAGTAATTATCAATGCATCTGGACTGCAATTTTGATTACTTTTAAACTGAAAAAACTTGGTAGAATTCTTCAGTCTGAATCCTCATCATTGGCTTCAGTGGTTGGCGCATAAATTTGAATAACAGTGGTATTAACTGGTCTTCCTTGTAAGCACATGAATTGTGCTGCCATAGACAGCATTGTACTTCAGTATAGAACTTGAGATGCTGTTTTTAACAATGAATGTGATGCCTTTTGTTTCTTAAATCTATTGATCTAGAATAGTAAAACATGATTATCTGATTAAAAATGACCAATACCTGTCCATTTCAGCTGACTAATGCCTAGGATTTCAGTCTTTATGGGTTCCATTTCATTTTTCACTTAGTTTTTCTAGATCCATACTTTGTACATTCCATGTTCTGGGTTGCAGCTGTTTGTTTTCTCTTTTGATTTGTGTCTCATCAGCAAATGAAGGTCTTGAAAGTGTTACTCCATTCATGTCAGTAAGGTCACCTCTACTTTGACCTGGTAGCTCTTCCCCCAGTTGTATTTTGAGTTCCTTCCAACCTGAGGTGCTCATCTTCTGACACTTTGTTATCCAGTTTTCTGCTGTTACGGATCAGGTTTTCAGTGACTACTTACTGTGTGTAGTGGTGTAAGATAAGCACTGACCTGCTAACCATAAGAAAACCCTATACAGGTTTGCTATGAGTTGAAACTGACTCTATAACACTTAATAACAAGAACAACCCTTTGGAACTGGTCTGCCCTACTGTCTTCCTAGTCTTAAGTTTGTTAGGTCCACTGAAACCTGCCTTCCGTGGGTGACCCTGCTGGTATATAAAATACCAGTGGTATAGTTCCCAGCATCACAGCAGCACACACACCCCCACAGCATGACAAAATGTCAGAAGAATGGTGGATAAACTCTCTTGTATTTTTTAAGTGCTGTTGAATTGGTTCTGACTCATAGCTACCTTGTATAGGGTTTCTGAAGAGTGGCTGCTTGATTTGATCCACCATACTTGTGGTTAGCAATCCAGTGGTTATCCTGCAGTTCCAGACCCAGACTCCTAAAAATAGAAATCGTTTTATCTAGGTGAATTTTGTTATCAGACTTAATGAAACCAAAGAAAAAGAAATCAACCCTTAAACTTTAAAATATTGAAACTGTTTGGTAAAATACACAAATATGGAAGTGCGGTGGCTGTAGAGGATAAGCCCTAGACTGTGAACCACAAGGTTCACGGTTTCGATCCCACGAGCCACTCCATGAGAGAATGGCTTTTCTACTTTTACAAAGATTTACAGCCTCAAAAACCCTATACGGAGTCGCTATGAGTTGGAACCGGCTCAGCAGCACTTAACAACTATATGTATGTATGTATGTATGTATACACACATACACACACACACACATATATATATACACATACATATATATGTTGTTTTTGTTGTTAGGTGTCATCGAATCGGTACCAACCCTTAGCAACCTTATGCATAGCAGAACAAAACACTTCGCATGGCGCTGTAGGATAAGTGCTGAATTGTTAACCACAAGCCCTATGGTTCAAACCTATAAGCTGCTTTTTGGATCATTATGAGTTGGAACTGACTTAACAGTACTTAACAACAACATCTATATATTTACCTATAAGAATAAGGTTTGCCAGTCCTTTGGTGATATGCCTTTATCACTTGTTACACACTATCTAGCAGGTTTTATATGAGTAATGTTACTAACTTTATGGCCATGAGTAGATGACATGCCCTCCCTATTTCTACAACAAGGGTAATAGTACCAATTCCATAGGACTGTAAAGCCCCTAGTGTGCTGTCTGCTGCTTATTAAGTGTTCAGGAAATATTTTCATTATTAATCTAACCAAGTTTTCATATTTTTTGAATGTCTGATTATTTTAGACCTGTTAGAGCTTTTGCTTTTTAAATACATAGGACTTCTATTTGTTTGTTATTCATTTTGAGTAAGAAATATGTACACAAGAGCATGCCATATCTCTTCATAAATTAAAATGTGACAGTTTATTTTTTGGCAGACTTGTTTTATTACCCTTGAACCCCACACAGTCTTTATGTATAACAGTGATATAAATTTTGTCCTGTTTTAAATACAGTAATGTTGAGAAATACAGTGTTTACCTATTTGCTTAAATGATGATTCATGTTGCTAAACTCTCTTGGTACTTGTTTACAGGTGAAAAACTGCAGTGGTTTAAAAATCATCTTGATGACAAAAAAGCAGAATATTCAAAAAAGGATGCTTGTGAATTAATTGAAAGGTAAACAGTTGTTTTGCTATAAGACGGGGTCAGAAAGGGAATTCTCCAACCTGATTCTTTAGGAGACAGAGTTCTGTTCTGGATTATGGAGGAGCAAATTACTGAGACTTTGGATCTATATTCTGGCTTAGCTACTTTAGGTTTGTAATGTTTCTGGGCCTCAGTTGTGGTTAACCCAGTTTTACGGGATCAGTAAAAGCTTCCTGGGAAAAAGTGTCATCTATACTGATACCTGAAGGGTAGGGATTTGCAGATGATAGTTAGGTGGTAGAAGAAACTTTATGAAGAGGGAACACTATCTAAAACATCCAGAGGTGAGACCCAAGATGACACATTTACTATGACCAAAATAAGTTCAATGAATGAAGGGTGCAGGTACACAGGGACAATCACCTTATGAAAAACCTCATATCAGGTTAGGAGTTTGGCTTGTCTGGGGGCAAGGGGATGACAACTTCAGTTTTGATGTATTAAAGGTGAAACCTCTTGTGAACATTTAAATGGAGATGTTCAGAAGGTTGTAGAATCTGAGGACCTGGAATTAGCTCATACTTTGATAGCAGATAATGATTTGGTCATTGAAATTTTGGAAGTGATTGAGAGATTAGAGGATTTCAGGAACCCAAAGGAATATAAAAATGTAAAGGACAGGCAAAGGCAGGAAATGAAGTTGTAAATGAAGTACAGACTTTGTAACTAACATCCTTTTCTTATTTTTCAGTTATATAAATCGATTCAGCAGTGAGTTGGAGCAGATTGAGTTACATAACAGCATCAAAGACAGACAGGGAAGGCGACACTATTCTCGAGAGACGGTTATCAAGCAGACGATGGAGCGTGAGCGACAGCAATATGAAGGATATGGTCTTGGTGTGTTCACTATGATTTTCTGTTTTCTATCTTAAGTACATAGCACCTTTGTATCAGATTTCAAAGGTTTAATATTTTTACGCGATTTTATGTAATTCAGTTTTATTTTCATTTTCTTTCCTACAGTGCCATGCCAGGACTCATTTAATTAAAAAAACCTGTGTACAAACATATGTGCATTTTTACAGATTTATCTTTTAAACAAGAGGGCTACTGTTGTCAGGCACTGAATTTTATGACATTTTGTATAGTCATACCTCTTATGTTAATTGTTGGAAGATTCTTGAAAAATGAAGCAACATAAGAATTTAAAAGTAAGACTATAAACCTGAATCAGCACTAAAAACAATAGATTATTTTTGTAAGAGGTCAGAGCATTGCTTAAGAAATAATTTTTTAAATAAATTTATGTTTTTTGTCCTTCGGAAGAAATTTGGGAAGAAAATTATACATCATTGTAATTGAAGGGTACTGTTTAAGAAAGTTCATGGAACACCAAAAATATAGTAGGTTTTTAGGTAACTTTTGGAATCCTGGTGGTACAGTGGTTAAATTGCTCAGTTGCCAACTAAAAGGTCAGAAGTTTGAACCTACCAGCTTCTACTCAGGAGATAGATGTGGCCATTTGCTTCTTGAAAGATTTATAGCCTTGGAAGCCCTATGGGCCATATTTCTTTTCTGTCCAATGTCATTATGAGTCAGAATTGATTTGATGGCAGTGTGTTTTGTTTGGCTTTTCCATAAGTAACTTTGGTAGGTGAGTAATATAGAGTGAAAAATTATAATATATAAAATAAAAAAATTATATAGAGTGAAAAGAACTTTTAACATTTCTACAAAAGTGTTGAAACTAAAAGGAAAAATAAAAAGATTAAAAACATTAGAATTAAAAAAAAAAGTCAATAAAGATAGTTGCAATCTTTTCATTGTTGAAGTGAATGTTGTTATGTGCTGTTGAGTCGGTTCCAACTCACAGTGACCACTGTATAGGGTTTCCCAGGAGCGGCGCTTGAACCTCCAACCCTGCAGTTCAACCTGACCTTGCAGTCTAGTGCATTAACGTGCAGCGCCACACCAGGACTCCTAAAAGTGAATAGCTCTGAGGAAATTATTAATGGTTACCATGTTCAAGGACCCTTGGGAGGCACTGCAAAACTGTTTGAATTGCAGGGTTATTCTAATTATTCTAATGTATCTTTTAGTGCTAGCTAGATTTTTCCACATGTAACATATAGATTTTAAAATAATTTTTGATGAACTTTTTTAATAAAGTAAGAATATTAAATTTGCTTTTATAATTAGTTTGATATAATGAAAAGGTAATTTTCTTTTACCCGTGCTCTTACCATCTTACCCTCACACCACTTTGCCATAAGTTACCCAATTGGGGTGAGGTTTTGTTTGATTTTTTTTGTTTTGTTTTGTTTTTTATTGTAGGGAATTTTAGTGATGTGATTTCTTTGTGTAATGTTATGTTTGCATAATCTGGACTCTGGTAATTAGAGAAAAATAATTGCTAACTAGGTTAATTACTAACGGATGTCCATAAGTTTTGAGCTATTGGTTCTAGGAAAAATTAGAATGATCTTTAAAAAAATGATTGGCCTTAACTCTTGTTGATTTCTGGTGTGACGCTGGACTGTGAACCACAAAATCTGCAGTTAAAACCTACCAGCTGCTCCTCACACACCCTGTACTGGGTTGCTGTGAGTCAGAATTGCAGAATTGACTTAGCGGCACTCAGCCACAACAGTAACTGATGACAAAACAGTAATCATTAGGTCCAGGGATTGGGAAATTGTATGGAAAGTCAAGAAGGTAGCACTCACTTCACATTGAATAAGGGGTTAATACTAGGATTCAGAGAATTGCCTTTAAGTGGTAAAGTGCTAGAGAAAGGGAAGGGCTTTGAGCTAATCGTGTTTTGTTCTATTGTACATAGGATATCTCTGAGGCCGAATCAATTCTAGAATACAATGACATAATGCTAAGATCTATAGTTAAACGTTAGTATTATTGTTAAGTGCCACTGAGTCAGTGGTGACTCATAGCGACCCTGTATAGTGCTTCCAAGGAGTAGCTGGTACAGTAGATTTGAACTGCCCACCTTGCAATTAGCAGTGCAGTGCTTATAATCCTACAGCGCCCCACCAGGTTTCCAGTAGTTACATTACTGTTATTGTTCAGTTACACCAAGTCAGTTCTGACTCATAATGACCCTGTGTAGGGTTTCTGAGGTTTAAAGTGCTGACCTTTTGGTTCTATTCTACACTGCCACACCAGGAGTCCCAATAGTTATGTGAGTGTTTTAACTGTCTGAGTGCAAACTCAATTCTAGTGTTCTATTAACTATGCCTGGTGCTTGTTGCAGAGGCAAGATAAAAGATTTGTGAGCTGAGAATAGTTCACAATTGTCTAGATATGTGTGGACAAAATTGTTTTAATAAGATTCTGTGGAGAGCTAGGTAGTAACTCTCCTCCCATGGTGGCATAACTATTTCTGATTCATTGAATTTGGGACTTATTTTTTAAAAACAAGAGTGTGCTTTAAACACTTGATCCCTTACAGTCTAAATTTTCTGAAATAATTGTAAAAGTCCATATGAAATTATATTAAAATTTTTATTTTATCATCTACTAATTGATACTAATGGTTACTGTTTTGTCATCATCTACTAATTGAAATGAGCTCTGGTAGCGTAGTGGTTATGAATTGGGCTGCTAACCCGAAGGTCGGCAGTTCGAAACTACCAGTGGTTCCGTGGGAGAAAGATGAAGCATTCTCCTCCCATAAAGAGTTACAACCTTGAAACCCTGTGTAGAACCAACTCCACAGTACTTAACAACAACAATTGATACTAGAATTTATTTCCTATTTTAATACATTGGCCAGAATTTTGCAACTGTGTTCCCTGTTTTTATTAACCCATCAGCTGTTCCTTGGAAACCCTATATACCAGGTCACTATGAGTTGGAACCTATTCAACAGCACTTAACAACAGTATATGTCTTACATATTGGTATATGATAAAATTTCTAGTCATGGTAAAAAACTTTCATACACCTAGTATTTTATTGAACTTTGAGATATAGGCACTGAACTGCTAACCACAGGTTGGCAGTTCAAACCCACCAGTTGTTCCTTGGAAACCCTATTCAGGCTTGCTATGAGTTGGAACCAACTTGATGTCACTTAACAACAATAGCATTGATAATTGAAAGGAACCCTGGTGGTAGTATAGGCTAAGCACTGGACGGCTAACTACAAGGTTGACATTTTAAACCCACCAGCCATTCCATGGGAGAACAAGGAGCCTGTTTGCTTTTGTAAACATTTAGTCTTGGGAACCCTATACAGGGTCACAATGAATAGTAGGTGACTTGAGGGCATTTGGTTTGGATTTGGTTATTCATAACCATGTTTGTTATTTTTTTCACCTTTTAAATAATGTGAAACTTTAACATTTTGATTTTCTAGTATTATGTCCATCCTGCTTTCCTTAGATAGACTAAACTGAGTTGAAGTATATACATGAAACTTTTATGCTTTCACCAAGAAAAAAATACATAGAACAGCCTGACACCTGTCATGTCATGTAGCTGTTAGTGTATTGATGGTTAGAATTTATCAGTATCTTCTCATGGTTTGAAATGGCAAGGTTTAGTTTACTAATAGGTTTGTTGTATTTTATAGATTCTTTGCTAAAACTTACTATTCTACAGCATTCTTAAGTTTCCATACACTGAACCCTTTATACTTGAAAAACTTAAATTTTCTTGTATTAATAGTAGTAATGTTTTGAAATTTTGTTTTGCTTTTGATGTTCTTCCTATCTGTCAGTTATTATTTGTTATGTCTGAGATAATAAATGGCCACATTATAAAATGATATAATTTAGAAAAGCTTATGTAATGGATATAAATTATTTTCTTTCTTAGAGATTCCAGACATAGTAGATGCTGGTAATCTGAGAACTTTTAGGTGAGTCTGTCTCTTTTATTATTTCTTTGAAGCTGCATATAAATTACATGAGGCATAAAATTTCTTCTCTTTTGAATCTAGATTTTAGAGCTAAAGAAAAAATGGGCTTCTCTTAACCTTTTTTTTTTTCTCTTTTGTAAGAGAATATGAGAATTTTCCAATGTTGTTTTTATTTGAAACATCAGATAGATAATGAAATGATAGTGACATAACATGCCTTTTTTTTTTTTTTTAAATACCTTAAAAGAATATAGAGCTTCAAAGAGCTTGATCCTACTATTCCTCCTCAATTCTTATTTTTTGATAAGATAAAATAACAGTAACAGATCTGATGACTTGAGTCTACCTAGAACTGTTTCATAGAACTAACCCTATTTTGGTTAAGAATGTGGTTAATGGGAAGTGATACCAAGGTAAGGGTTAAGTCATCAAGAATTGGTTGGTCCAGTGGGCTTCTAATTATATTTTTCTGTTATTAGGAAGACCATTGAGTAGGATTTAAATTTTTATATTTTTAAAAAAGGTCTATCTTTAAAAAAATAATTTTTACTTATGTGAATAATTATTCATAATTAAACCATGTTGATGGATCTAAGTTTTTATTTCAATTGAATTTAGATAAATTTAAACTCAGTTATAATCTTTGAAACCCTACATATTGTTTTATGTACTTTTGAACTCTTAGAAATTAAATTTGTTCTAATAGAATTCTCCTATTGGTGTTGCACTGTGGGATAGTGCACGGAATCACAAGGTTGGTTTGAACCACAGGGTCAGTGATTAAAAATCACCAGCCGTTCCTTGGAAATAGGGTTGCTTTCGGTTGTAACCAACTCTGAGGTACTTAGCAACAACAACAATCACATTTAAAATTTACATTTTAGCTTATGTATAACTTGTATTTATAACTTGAATGAATACATGGAGTTTAAGAGTCTACCCCTTAAGTCTTCTGTCTTTAAGATCAATCAAATAGATAACTGTACCTGTGTTTCTAAAACAATGCAAGGTTTTTCCCCAAAAAGTTAGAAATGGAAGAGATTAATATAGCATTTTTTAATATTGTTAGTTCTAGATTAGTTCTTGAAACAGTTATCACATTCTTGAACACAGTATTGTCACAAGAAAGGAGCATTGATGGCACTATAAGATAAGTAGTGGACTGCTGTCTGCAAGCTTCACAGTTCAGACCCACCAGATTCTCTCCAAGGGAGAAAGATGAGCCTTTCTGCTCCTGCTAAGGTTTACAACCTTGGAAACTCAATGCTGTGAGTCAGAACCAACTTGATGGTAGTAGAATTGTCACAAGGAATGCTTCTCTTGAAAAAGTGCACAGTTTTTATTATAAGAATAAAATTACTTGATTTCTAAAATTTACCTGTGATGAACTACCATGTATGAAAAGGAAAAAAAAAAACTTCTTGATCATGTATTTCAGAGATTGACAGATATGACTTATATCCTACTTTTGATGTTCTTGATACATATAGCATGATAGAGGAAGATGCTAAAGTAGAATTTTAAAAAAAGTGGAATCTAACCTCCTTATGACTTCTGCCTATACTTTCCTGTACTGCTTTGAAGTTTTAAATATGTACGACTTTGTGCAGTTGCTGCTAGTATATACTAATGAGAAAATGCAGTAAGCCTACGTTCTTAGGACATAGTTTCTTTCTAGTGCATTTATGTTTTTCTTTCTAGTGCACTTCAATCTGTTGTAAATTTATAAACTTCTGTCACCTACTTTCAAAGTTTTTAATATTGATTGTTTACTATTCCCTCACCAATTTCTTTTGTCTAGGGAATGGGATTTTAATCTGAAGAAGTTGCCAAACATTAAAATGAGAAAAATCTGTGCTAAGGATGCAATTCCTAAGAAATGCAAGAAAAAAAATGGTACAACTGTAGACAAAGTCTTAGAAGAATTGGAACAAAAAGATGAATCCAGTGACTCAGATGAGGAAATGACTCCAGTAACCTAATTGTCTATAGTTGAGAATAAATAGCTTCAAGTTTCACTCATTGGTTATAGTAAATAATTGTCTAGATCATTCCTTTATATGAAAAGAGTTCCATTTGCAGTTTTGTAAAACAAAGTTAGAATTTTGCTTAAAACATTGTTAGGATGAATAATAAATGTTGCTTTATTATTTATATAAGTTGTTAAAATGGGTAGACATGATCTATGAAAACCAATTAAACTTAATTTTAAATTATTATGAGTAAGAACAGGTATGCTTGTTTATTTAGGACTGCAGAGTAGTACTTATGAATCGGGCTGCTAACCTCAAGGTCGGCAGTTCGAAATTACCAGCTGTTCTGTTGGAGAAAGATGAGGCTTTCTGTTCCCATAAAGATTTACAGCCTCGGAAACCCTGTGCAGGGTCACTGTGAGTTGGAACCGACTCCACGGCACACAACCACAACAACAATAAGCAACAACAATAGGGTTGGCTGGCATGCAAAAATGTATAGAGTGAGTTATTTGTGTGTGTGTGTAAAAGCTGTGGTAGCACAGTGGTTACAAATGGGGCTGCTAACTTCAGGGTCAGCAGTTACAAACTACCAGTGGTTCTGTGGGAGAAAGATGAGGCGTTCTACTCCTGTAAAGATTTGCAGCCTTGGAAACCCTGTGCAGGGTCACTATGAGTCGGAACCGACTCCACGGCACATAATAACAACAGCAACAACTCGGCAGAAGTGGGTTTTAACTTCGTATAGCAATTTGTTTGTAAAAGGGTCCGGTTGATATCTTTTGAACTGTCATGATAGCAATTTTGTCTTTCAGTAATAGTGTTAGACGAACTCTCCTTTTAAACATAAACCTTATTTTTTACAATACATAAAAGGAGAAAATGTGATGACTGATGAGTTATACATTATTCTTATTTATTATCTTCTGAGTTAAATGGTAAGGAAATTAACAATGATTTATACTTTATCATTTATCTTTGGATAAGTGACTTTAGGTTAACTCTGTTTGTTATGTTTCTGCTCTTTAATTATGAAAAATTAAGCTTTGTTTGCGGAAAGATAACTGAAGAATGTAGAGCCAGTTACTCTAATGATGCCTTTTTTTCCCCTTTAAGAGACAGGTTAAATTGACAAGTTATTGACTTATTATTTCAAGTATCAGAAAAAATACGATTGTGGTAAAATGTTATTTTTAATATATCTTGTTATATGCAACTTGTCCTGTAATCTGTTTTGTAAAGGATACTGTGGAAGTGTGGATATGAGTATTTTCAAGAAAAGAAATGCTAGTGGTGAACTAGATAGCAAGTCTCATTGACAGGTTATTTAAAATGTTTGAATTATTTTATCTCTGAAAATTAAAAAGAGTTTATTTCCACAGTTTCCATTCTTTACGATCTAATTAATTTTCAGTGATGTAGCTGATGCTGATTTGCTTTAGTAATCTGAAAAAGAAAGGCATGGTTTTGTGATCAAATAAGTTCAGCTCTTCTTTAATCTTTGGGGACATTTCTGTATGTCTTTTTCTGGTTTTATATGTGCTTCAAATTTAATCTCATGATGGCTCTAAAATCAAGTCATTACAGTAAAGAAAAAAAAAATTACAAAGAAGAGAATAAAAACTTTTTAGCCTGGTCTGATACATTAAAAGCCATACTGTTAGATAAATAACTTATAGGAATAGCAGATTGTTCTACCCTTCAAATTTTTGTTCCTAGTTTTCTCTGTACTGTCAAAGGGAAAATATAACTAACAAGCTACGCTGCTGGTAACTAATACAACTAACTTTGTGCTGATTTACCATTTTATTGTTGTGTGTTGTGGAGTCAGTTCTGACTTATAGTGACCCTGTATATAGTTTCTGAGGAGTGGCTGATGAGTTTGGACCATGGACCTTGCTGTTAGCAGCCCAGTACTGATTCTACAGCACAACAGGACTCACCATTTAGAACCGCAGTAATCAATATTATGGACTTCTCAGGAGGTCCAAAGCAACTTAAGAGATAATTGACCTTTAGAGGGATGTTTTAAATGGTGTCCTTAGTCACGGACTATAGAACATGTTACTACAGATTACCTCTGCTCATTATCCTACACCCCTTTTTAGACCAGTATGGCTTGTACCTCAGTGTAAAGAAAACAAAAATTCTCACTGCTGGACCAATAAATAACATGATAAATGGAGAAAAGATTAAAGATATCAAAGGCTTCATTTCTCTTGGATCCACTATCAACACTAATGGAAGAAGCAGTCAGAAAACAGTTGATGTATCGCATTAGGCAAATCTCCTCACAAGATCTTTTTAAAGTGTTCAGGAGTAAAGATGTCAGTTTGAGGACTATGGTGCAGCTGACCCAAGCCATGGTATTTTCCTTAGCCTCATATACATGTGAAAGTTGGACAGTGAATAAGGAAGACCATAGAAGAATTGATGTATTTGAGTTATGGTGTTGAAGAAGAATATTAAATGTACCTTGGACTGCCAAAAAACCTCAAATCTGTGTTGGAAGAAGTTCAGTCAGAATGCTTCTGGAAAGGCAGGATGGTTAGAGTCTGTCTCTCTTGCTTCAGACAGGACCAGTCCCTGGAGAGGGACATCATGCTTGGAAGATCAGCGGAAAAGAGGAAGACCACCAACAAGATGGATTGACACAGTTGTAGCAGCAGTGGGCTCAAGCGTATCAACTTTGTAAGGATGGCACAGAACCGGGCAGTGTTTCATTCTGTTGTGCATTAAGATGGCTATGAGTCAAATGGACTTGCTAACCAAAGCAGCAACAGCATGTCTTAGTTAGAGTAAAGTTAGCAGAGTAGAACTAACTCACCTCATTGGCATTTCCTTCTGTGTAAACCAGGGGCTGGAAAATTTGGTTGTAAAGGACCAGATAGTGAATAGTGTAGGCTTTGCCAGCCATGTACAATTTCAGTTGCATATTCTCTGTGTTTATGTTACCATCTTTTAAAAATGTAAAACTCATTCTTAGGTTATGGGCCATAAGAAAATGGTCTCAAGTTGGCTTGTTTATTGTGATTTGTTGATCCCTGGTCCCAATCATTGAGCTGAATGTCCATGGAAAAAAGTTAATAGTATATTTCTAAACACAGATCAGTTAGTCCTAACATTTCTGGTCTCTCCCTGTCTCCAATCTCTCTTCTGCTGTATTGACACCTCTGTGCCTTTAGGACTCTGCTCACCCCAAACAAGCCTTTTCTGCTCTTTATCCATCCTGTGTTCCTCAGAGAACTTAGGCCAGTGCTCTGGCTTCTACTTCTAAATCATTTCTCCTTAGTTCTAGGAGTCTCTATCCCTGTTTCTTTCTCCTTCTTTTCTGCATACCAATAACACCAGTTGTCACTGAGTCAGCTCAGACTCCTTGTGACCATGGGGAGATTTCAGTGACTGATTATTCTAAAGTGGATAGCCCGTACTGCCACAGCACTTCTAGATTGACTCAAACTTTCACCTGTTTGGTTAGCACTGTCAACTGTTTGTATCACCCTGGGACTCGATTGTCTGCTTGTTGTTAAGTGCTGTGGAGTGGGTTCCAACTCATTAGTGACTCTGTATCGGGTTTCTGAGGAGCAGATGGTGAGTTTGAACCACCAACTTTGCATTCAAACTGACCTTGAAGTTGACTGCTTAAGTTGTGGACTCCCTGTAAAACCTGTGCCCATTCATATAAAGACAGTAGCTGTCAGCTCGGATTTATTCTCTCTTGTTTCATTCATTTTACTGATTTCAGTAGCCCTGTGTATAACGAATCTTAACACTGATCTTTCTGTTCCTTTTCTCTAGCCTATCTAACGCACACTCATGGTTATACCCAAATCCTATTAGCACGTGAAACTCTGTAAACTAAATTTCTATCCTTCTCGACTGCTGGAGATCTATACTTACTTGCTTTCTCAGTACATATCAACTACATACTTCCTAGTTTCGTACTGTTTTTTATTCAGTTTAGATTCAAAGTTCATGGTGCTTCTTTGTATGTGCCTTCATATTCTTTGATCCTGATGACAACATTGATCTATCAATACCCAAACCAATAAGACTCAGTTATCTGTCTCTTTCATGCGTGTTTACAAGCAAATGAAACATGGCTGGAAAATAATCCGATAGACTTTTCACGCTCCTGTTTGAAAATCTCAAGTGAATTGTCAATGCTGTTGAACAATCTTACTATGTATTCCTATTCAAACTTTCCAGCTTTGAAATAATTATTTTGCTACTTTATCATGCTTTCTAAAAGCTAAAAATAGCAGTTACTGTTGATTCTGATACCATGTAAATACTAGCGTCTGAACTCTCAATTCCTGTGTTGAACTTTCATAAATCTTTTGCTGTCTTAAGCAATAAATAGAATCTAACAAGCACTCTTTGTTTTTTTTTAACTGGCTAAATCTTGTTTGTCTTGCTTGATATTTCCCTATTGGAGACCTTGGTACTTATCCTGCATCAACATTGTCATGAGTTTTTAATGATCACTGATTTTGTTTCCTCATCTCATTGCTGTTGTTAAGTGCCATTGAGTCAGGTCTGATTCATAACGACCCTATATAGGGTTTCAAAAGAGTGAGCTGCTGGTGGATTTGAACCACCAACTTTGTGGTTAGCAATCCAATGTGGTTACCTTACAGCGTCACACGAGAACTCGTCGTCCTATACGTCTCAGCTGAAAAGTTATGTCTTATCTAAAACACCTCTGCTCCCATACCCTCTCTGCCCTGGGTACTAACTATTATAGCACCAAGTTTAGGATTATTAACCACCATGATTAGTGATCTAGGAATGGTTGATATAATTTTGGGAGCTGGGGTAAGGGTATAAGAATTCAGGCGTCCAATCTAGGCAGAAGAATGAGCTGATAATAATTAGTCTAATAGGCTGTTGGTACTCTAAGATAAGAGTTTGTTTATCCTGCATTAAGGTTTAGAAATTGGAAGATAAGAGTTTGTTTATCCTGCATTAAGGTTTAGAAATTGGAGCTTTAAAAGAGACAGATATTAGTAGCACCAAACTTCTTAACACATTACAATAAGTTTGAAGGTATTTTATTATTTCCATGTAGAGAAATACCTTCATATAATATTATTTCTGTCCTGGGTGGCGCTGTGGGGTAATGCGTCAGACTGTAGTCATTTGAACTGCAAGGTCTGTGGTTCAAGCTCAACAGCTGCTCCTTGGAAATCCTATACAGGGTCACTGTGGGTCAGAATCGACTCAACAGCACTTAACAACAACAACATCTAAGCTTTATGCATGACAAAATACGATGGTAAGTCACCAAGTATTGCTTCTAGGTTTCCAGTTTCATACATAACAGGTTTAGTTTAAACAAAACATGTTTAAACATGACTCTGCCACCAGTGGATGGCTACAGACAAGTTTTCCCATAAATACACTTGTCTTCTCCTTAGGGTGCCTCTAAGAAAAAGTTCCAATGGCAGACAGAGCAGATCAGAAGATTATGGTGACTGCTTTTAAAGGATACAAAAAGGATAGAGTAGGAGTTTTTGGAAGCACACAAGATGACCATGGGAGCTTATTATGAAGTTTTAAGAAAATTGAGAACTACACTGATGAGAAAGGTCAGGAGAGTTAGGCAAAGCAATATTCTTCCATCATGACAGTGGATCTGCTCATTTTAATAACGGTGTCTATGATTTTGTAGCAATACTTTGACATGCTTCCTCTGGATCCCAATGTGAATCTTAAAAGAGTTTTTATAAACGGGTTTCAAAAATCTATATAAATTGGTTCTTGTTAATTAATGAACCTATTTTTTCTTCCCGACAGTATCAGTGTTTAGTCAGCATATTTACCTTAAATATGTTCCGACCCTGCTGAAGCCACAGACAGTCAAAAAATTCTTAAGTCACCCTATTCATTAAGAACCCATGCCTGTTTGAGTGTTGTAAATACAAATCTAGAAATTCCAGTAATTTAAGCAAAAAGTATAGAAACCACAACAGATTTTGGTCACATGTTTAATATACAAAGTAGTCTTTCACAGATCATTATTTTCTTTTTCTTAATTTGTCTTCATACACATCATTCACAAAACATTGAATTATTAATGCAAGAGAATCAAGTAAAACAAAATAGTACAAATGCCCAATCTCAAAAATTGTACACAGTCAAAACACTTTTCCTTGTCTGTTGTAATATAATATTTACTTTCAAAATGGGCTTTCTTCTGATGTGGAGGAAACACTGCAGCCCAAAAACACAGTACTTCCTTTCTGCTGTATGGGTATGTAAAATAGCACCATTGGGCTGACTTAAGGAAAGGAAGAAAGGTTTTCATCTTTCTTAAAGTGTAAGCTTTGCACAATTACTATTTAACAACCACAATAATAATGATAACAAATTTCAAGGACTCCATTCTTTTCCAAAATACTGGCAATGTAAGGAAAGGGAAAGTGCCAGATGGAATAATATTCCCTGCTCTACTAGACAATTTAATGTCACCTAAGGATATCATTGATCTAATGCGTTAATTATCCAGCCAAAGAATAGATAGATGCTTTGGGTCTGCTTAAGGGTCTTATACAAAGCAAGATAAAGTATCCCTGTGAGGCCATCTTTCTGGGACTGAAATCACATACAATGTGCATCTCAGAGGGAGTTTAATACTGGACATTTTGAAAGATTCCTTCTATATATACTGTCTTCAGTTTGTCAGACATAAATTTCTCCCAAGTTGTTACATGATGGTTTCAGTTTTGATTTTTTTTTTACTTTTTATTGTGAATTGAGTGAAAGTTTACAGGACAGATCATCAGTTTTACATTCAACAAATCATATACTTCATGTCATTACAATGATTGCAATCCCTTCCATGTACATTCAGTTAACAGTATTTACTTCTATTCACTTGGACTCTTGCACTCCTTCCTGTATCTCCCACTACCTTCATCTTTCCTGTGTCAACCTCTGTCTTGTCGTACATTGTCTTCCCCATCTCCCATTGTTTGTTTTTGTACTTAATTTAAAGTGCATTTTTTAAAAGAAAATGGAATTTCATTCCTATAGAATTAATTTTTGATAAAAATGCTAATCCTATATAATAAAATCTTTTACAATAATAGTGACAGTTCATTAATTTATAAAATTAACAGCATAAATGTCTGGTTTGTGATATCGATGCTACAGCTTCTTGTTTATTACAAAAACCACGGTTTTTTTTTTTTTAACAGACTTGTAAACTTACTATTTGATTCCAGTCCTTTGTTTCAGTTTCATTCTGTTTCTTACATGACAGGTAAACATGCCTCAAAACATTGCTACAAAGCCAAATCCATTCATTATTTGAAAGGTCATGTACCTTTGCTGCACAAAATGTAAAGATAATGTAATCAACATTGGGTTTTAAAAACCAGTAGACCTTTTCAGATTATTTGAGCCATAAGCAGCCATTGTAAGAAAACTTTAAAGTTTTAAGTTCAAAGAGTTCAGGGTTTGAAAAAGAATAGCAGAGTAATCATTGGTTGTTTTAACCTGGTGACACAGTGGTTAAGGTACTTTGCTGCTGTTGACCCAAAGGTCTGTGATTCAAATCCACCAGGAGCTTCAGGATAGCAGTCTGCTTCCATACAAATGTATAGCCTTGGAAACCCTATGGAGCGTTAAAACTACACTGTCCCAGACCTATAGGGTTGGTACGAGTCTGAGTCAACTCAATGGCATTGGGATTGGGTTGGAACCTGTTAGGGAAATACATTATTTTTCCATTTCAATAAAAATCAAAATTTATAAAAGTTAATTTAAAAAAAATTAGATCATAGTTTACCATTATTTATCATTAATATATTAATACTACCTATCCTTTTCCTTCTAAAAATTGTTCTTAGTGTTAAGTGTTGTTGTGCTTTAGAGTCCTTTCCAATTCATAATGCCCCTGTGAAGGGTTTCCATGGAGTAGTTATTAAGTTTGCTGGCCTTTCCGTTCAAATCGACCTTGTGGTCCAGTGCTTATCCTACAACGCCACACCGGAAATAAATGAGTCCTTATTTTAGTCAATTGTCTCTCACTGTGACATAGGAGAATGCACTCATCTATCTTGCCTGGATTCCTGCAGAATTAAACAGTATTTTGATAGTAAACAAGGTAATTTTTTTTTTTTTTTATCTCCAGTGCAAGCAACAGAGCAATCAACATTTGTTGGTTTGCTGGTGACTAGATACCCACAATTTGTAAACAGTGTATTGCCAAATCACAGGAAAAGTGGATTAGGTAAAGGTTTAAGAAAATTAACAGGAAAATCAAATCAAGGTTAATCCCTTACATAAAGTTGTTGTTGTTGTTGTTGTGAAGTGCTGTCGAGTCGGTTCCAACCCATAGCGACCCTGTACAGGGTTTCCAAGGGTGTAAATCTTTACGGGAGTAGAAAGCCTTATCTTTCTCCCGCGGAGCGGCTGGTAGTTTCGAACTGCTGACCTTAAGGTTCGCAGCCCGATTCATAACCACTACGCTACCAGAGCTCCTTACATAAAGAGCCATGGTTAAATCACCATGGATGTGTGACATTACCTTAAACTTTGGAAACAAACTTGGTGGTGGTGTGCCATCAAATCTATTCCGACTCATAGCAACCCTACATAGGGTTTCAGAGGCTATAAATCTTTACAGGAGCAGGAAGCCTCATCTTTTTCCTCCAGCAGAAAGCTGCTAGTTTCAAACTGCTGACTTTGAGGTAAGCAGCCCAACTCACAACCACTATGCTACTAGAGCTCCTTTGAAACAAGAGGAAGTTAATAGCTGTGTAGTTTCTTACAGGATCACGTGTTTTTAAAAACACTTTATTTGTGCAGAAATTTTTTGGTCCAGGTTAATTGCATCTGCTTGTTCTGCATATGCCTTTATTTCACACCCCTAGAAGCTTTAAGAAAGATGAATTTTAAACCTTGTTTCCTGTTTGACTGAAAATACACACACAAAAAATCGACATTTACCATTTTAAAATTATTATTTGTAGGAATTGGCACTATTTAGACTCAGTGTCAGCCACTACCAATATTAATACCACCTTTTTCCTCACTAACAGTTTTTTTTTTTTTTAACCTTTTTCCTATGATAATCTGTTTAGAACAAGCACACGATTAATTACAAAGTGCATCAATGTGATACCCAGATTTGTGCAGTATGATACCCATGCTTTGGTTCTTATGGCCATCATGGTTGCCTTTTCAAGTTAATAAATATGACAAGAAAAATAAATCACCTATTGTTTTTACGCATGACATCTTTCTTTTACTAGCAACTATATATATAATCATCAATGAAACTCACCGCAATATCACTCACACATCTGTTTTACGTGAATATGCAAGGAACACAATAATCCATGGAATTGTTAAACCAAAACAATTCAATTTATCACATCACAGTCTTGAATACTGTTACTTCCCAACTGAGCAAGGTATGCACGGTCAGCTTTTAATAGGGTCTAGATGCTTGGTCATAGCTACCATTTGTCAAGTTGACACTTTATGTGAGTGAAAAATACCTCATGACCTTAAACATTTGATTTGGTAACAAAATTACTTAATTTTTGCTTTCCTATACCATAAGTGCTTCATAGTAGCAAAAAAGTTCATTTCAAAATATTTCCAAGGCAGATTTCTGTATCTTAAGTACTATTTTCACCTTTCAGAGAAATGGTAGCTTCATTTAATCAATTAAGCAGGACACTTAATTTGGTTAATTTAGTGCTTTGTAAAATACCACTTGTAAAACTTTAAAACAATGAAGTAAACTATTGTTCTAAAACATTCAATTATTAAGGAAGAAGCTGTGTCTCTTAATTTTAGGCTGCACTGTCCAATATGTTGTTAAGTGCCATTGAATCGGTTCTGACTCATAGCAACCCTGTTTAGGGTTTCCGAGGAGCAGCTGGTGGATTTGAACCACCAACCTTGCAGTTCCACTTGACCTTGTGGTCCAGTGCTTATCCTATAGTGCCACACCAAGACTCCGATATAGTTAGTTCAGGTTCTGTAAAGATAGAATGCCTATGAATTTTTAAGGACTTGATTCAAAAGAATAAGATGTGAACAATCATTCTAATCATTTTTTTATTGATGACATGGTAAAATGATAATTTGGATATAAAAGGTTAAAACATTATCAAAATCCATTTTACCAATTTTTTTCTAATACTAGAAAATGTTAAATCACATCTGTGGCCCACAGTTGTGGCTCACATTTTTACAGGGCAGCACTGGTTTAGAGGGACAAGTAAAGAGAGAAAATACGGAACCTCTGTTTAGTTGGGTTTCAAATTCTGTGAGTGTTTTAACAGAGCAGGACTAATTAAGGCCCAGAACTCTGAAAATTTTTGTCCATAATTTAAACATAATTCCAAGTATTAATACTTTCAAATGTGTACTGCAACTATTTTTAAAACATGCATCTGTCAAAACAATTAGGCTCCACTATAGCCATAAAAATCTGTTAGCTGTCAAAGTATGAATATCAAAATATGCATCCTTCGGTTTTTCTTCTGGTGTAACTTGGAAATAATGCAGGCAATTTCAAGCTTTAAACCAAATATGTTATTTCCAGATGAGACAGTTAACTTACAAGGCCCTAGAAGAAATACTCAAGTCTGTATTCTTCAACTTTTTCCATACTACTGTGAAGATTTTCATCTATCCATTAAGTCTTTTATCATTGCCTTAAAGCATTCTTGGCCCCAGTAGTTCTTAATTGTCTTGGGAACCATTCTCTGCTAAAGTTTTCATATTTATGTATCACACTTTAGGCTTTGCTTCATGAGATCCTGGTCATTTGGCTTCTTTTTTCTTTTTTTTTTCCCTTTCCTTTTTGAGTGAAATAAGGAAAAATGAGTCAGTAGGAGAAAGAAGGTAAGGGAAAGAATAATTTCAGGATCACTTCTGTCATTTGTAGTGGCTGAGGATTTAATCGTTCATGAAGAAACTCCCAACTGGTTCCGTCAAACTGGTATAACTTCAGGGGGGGCGCTCTCTACAGGTGGCAGTGAATTGGTACCCGTTTGTGATACAGGCACTACAACAGCATCCTTGATATCTGTGTTTACATTACATGAGAAGTTCTTCTCCAATTTTTTGGCAGTGTCTGGACAATTTTGCACAAAGATTACACGATTGTAAGCCTTCAGTCTGCGCCACAACTGAACGTAGACTTTACACTGTACGTACATGAAGACGAGACCTCCTGTGAAGCCAATAGCCACCACAACCAATTTTGTCCAGAATGGCCATTCAAGGACACCTTTCAAATAAAAAAGAGAGAATGTTGTCACCAAGTTATCATCAATTGATAATTTCTTATATGGCCCCATCAAAAGGGTAAATTACATGGGAAAGGAATATTTTGTTAACTACTAAGAACCATGAACTGAGCTGGCTTGATTACTTTCAAATAATCTAAATTGTTTCTATAATGGCACAAGAAGAAATTCTCTTACCTCCCATTCGCATTAAGTACTTACTGTGATTATCAGACACTGCATTAGACTTTAGACAAGTCAATATTTCTTTGTACCTAAATTGTTTAAGTTTAGTGCAGAAATGTTTACCTAGAATGTTTAGAATATGAATTGTTTCAGAAGCAAGAGCTGAACTCTCAAACAGCACAATATTTGAAAATAATATTCTGTTTTAATATGTGCCTAGCACTGGGCCAAATTACATACATATTCATTTTGTTCTGACAACTCTATGAGGTAAGACTATTTTAAGCCTATTTATAAATGAAAACACTTTTTTTATAATCATCTCATCAGATGGAATTACAGTCATGATACATTCATATATTGAATGTAGCTAATTTTGTGGAATATGTCTTGGAAAATGCTTGGAACATCTGCCCTTAGGTATGTAGTGTTGATAACAGTAATTTGATTTTTATAAGATGTTGGTGTTTATATTTATGCAATTTGCATTTATCAAGAACTTAAAATTATAAGCACATATTCAATGTTAATAAGATGTTAATAACACTAATACCATATAGTTGTATAATAATTTATAGTTCACAAAGTACATTCATTTGCATAGACTTATTTGATCCTATGAGATTGACTTAAGAGGGTGAGTCAAAAATTATACACACTCTGGCTGTAGAATTTATTTTAATCAACTTTTTAGAAAAGACAAATACATCATTTTTGACATAGTATTGCTTCTCAATGCACTTTGTTCATCTGTCAACAAGCTTTCATATTTCCTTATTAAAAAATGTTTTAGGCAGAGCTACGAGCCATGAATGCACAGCTGTCTTCACATACTGAATGAAAGAGTCAGAATTTAAAATTAAAGAAGACCAAATAATGGGTATGCTTATGGACTTAGACAAGTCCCTTCCCACATCTTCATCCCCTAAAAGAAAAGAAAATGGAGAACTAAACAACTCAACCTTACCAGAAAGAGAGACAGTTACTGAGAATGAACTTGAAAGATACTTAGGATTATAGTAATGTGTTTTATACATCTAAAATTATGTACAGGCTGAACAGTTTATTAGACATTTGCATATCCATCATGCTTACTAGAAGCTAGCTTTCTTTTACAAGCAGTTAAATATTTCACAAGAGTTCCTCTGAGTATGAGTAACTCATATTTAGGAATTAATATATGTTAAATCTATTACAGTCAAGTGTCCTTCTCTGCCACCATCAGGATAGTGTAGGTGGCAAAATAACTGCCTTCATAAATATGAAATGTTAAAAGAATATGACTTGGTCTATACTCTTTTGATGACATTTAAAAGGGTTGGAAAAGACAGCTAGAAACCACAGTAAGCAGTAGGTTCCAAGATGAAGTTTTTATGAAAAAATTTATACATTTTTAAGGAATACTCTGCCTCTATTTTGCTCTATTTTGTAGTAGTGACGTGTTTGCTTATGCTGTGGAATAAAAAAAAAAAAAGATACTATGTTCTGTTTCCATCATGACTAATACTTTGTGCCCTAAGATTAACCAGAAATTACAGGGTCACCCTGTCAGTGGTCCTCTAAATAGATGAAAGATTGTGCATTTCCTGTATGCCAGACATCACAGCAAAGGCACTTTATTCCTGACTTTTCCAATGCTGCTGTCGTAAGTTAATCAAAGCTTTCTGGATATGATGATCAAATGATAACACTTCTGTTTTTCACCTGTCACAAGCAAACAAAACAAACTTAGGAACCATGATAAATTTGTGTTTTACTTTAAATACTTGTTAGAGTTTTTCATTTGTTGAAGCAGTCAGTCTGAAGTCTGACTCCTTTGAACCTTTACAAGTGAAAAAAAAATTTTTTTTTTTTTACTTTTCTAATTGCTCTGGCTCTTACTTTTCTTTTGAAATACTGGAAAAATACTCTCTGATCTGAAAAAGTATGTTACTGACTTCTCACTGCTGTTGATGTTTCATTATTTGTTGCTCTGTCTGCCATGGACTATCTAAAGTAATTGTATATGTTCCTTTCAGTAATAAAATCTGAAGCTAAATTTTGCAATGGATTATATGTATTGGGACCTTCACAAGTACAAACATAAATTTTTTCTTATTCCTAATACACAAGGACTTCTTTATGATTTGATTAATCCATAGCAATCATCAAAGAAAGCTATCCAAATAAGAATATTACCTCAAAATATCATTGGGATTAATTTTCATGAATTCAAATCTGTGTCTAGATCAAATAAATCTTTTACAGTGAAAAGTGGATTTACCAACATTTCTCAACTAAAACTCAGTTTCCTAACACTTGCATAAAGTAGAGATTAAATGACATTCATACAGAAAGCACCTTGAGATACTGCAGATTGTTAATATACTTTCTGAATCAACTAATATGTAATCTTGTTTGCTGTCACTGTGTTTTAGATATATTAAACTGGTAAAGTACATATTATGTGATTATACAAATTTTATTTAACCAAAGCACTCTTTCTTTTTAACCATGCCTGCTAGAGTTTATGCCTAAGACTTGTTGAGGTTGTGCTTAATTGATAACTCTTCTATTTAGAGTTATGCTCAGTATCATGATTTATTTCATCTGATGTCTTTTTTCCTCACTTGTCTGTCAGTTTGTCATGTTGCTGTGGTGCTGGAAGCTATGCCATTGGGGTTTCAAATGCCGGTAGGGTCAGCAGAGCTTCCAGATTAAGAACAGACTAGGAAGAAAGAGTAGACGGTCCACTGCTGAAAGATTTGTTGTTATTGTTAAGTGCTGTCTGGTCAGTTTTGACTCATACTAACCCTGTATAGGTTTCCAAAGCTGTAGCTCTTTGTGGGAGCAGAAACCCTCATCATTTTCCTGAGGCGGGCTGGAGAAAACACCGACGTATGGTTCCCAGTCCATTGTTTATACTGCAGAGCCACTACATTCCTAAATAAAACTGTTGTTAAGTGCCATCCAGTCTGTTCAGGCTCATAGCGACCCTGTGTAGTAGCTCCAAGGAGAGACTGGTGGGTTTGAACCACCAACCTTGTGATTAGCTGCCCAGTGCCGATGCTACAGTGCCCCATCAGAACTCTAAACAAAACTGGTGGTGGTGGTGTGCTGTGGAATTAGTTCTGACTCATAGCCACCCTGCATAGGGTTTCTGAGGTTGTAAATCTTGACGGGAGCAGAAAGGCTAATCTTTCTCCTGTGGAATAACTGGTAGTTTCAAACTGCTGATTTTGAGGGTAGCAGCCTAACTTGTAACCACTATGCTACCAGAACTCTTTCCAAACAAAACTAGGCATAGGAAAGAAAGAACCACAAACTACTAAGAAAAAAAAAAAATAGAAGCAAAGTGAAAAAGAAGAGAAACAAGAAAGAAAAAACTAAAGCAAAGAAAAAAAGGCAAAACACAATGGATGGGAAAGAATAAGAAAGGAAAGGAGACACGAGGGGGAGGGCACAGAAAGATCATTGTAAGGGGTGGGACAAAGCACAAAAAGGGGGGCACTGTGGGAGGCAGGGCACCTGTTAAGGTCAGTGCCCTCTGCTGTTCAAGAAGGTCAGGAGTGGAAGGAAAGGGCTCTGAGAGGGAGGTCGTGCTGACTTAGAACGTGTTTATGGTCAGGGTGCCTGATCCACAAAGAGTTCATGCTAGCTCAGACTGAGGTAGGGTGTATGTTCTTGGAAGGGGTTCTTCAGGGTCCAGAGAGAATCAGGGAAGAGGGTGACTGGTCCACAAAGAGTTTCTGCCTGTCTAGAGGTGGCTGGGGGCAGACTGCCTGTATAGCACTATGGGTTCTGCTGGTCTAGGACACTGGAATGCAATCGCTTCCAGACATGGGGTGGTGTGTACCTGGTGTCCGATACCTAATGGCTTTCTGGGCCAGGGGGATGTCACCAGCTGCCAGTTGGGTGATGGTTGGAGCTGATCACATTTCTGGTTACCAGGAGTGTGTGGGGAACAAGGGAAGCTTTATACCTTCCTAGTAGCACAAGGAGCTCTGGTAGCATAGTGGTTATGAATCGGGCTGTGAGCCACAAGTTCAGCAGTTCGAAACTACCAGCTGTTCCGCGGGAGAAAGATGAGGTTTTCGGCTCCCATAAAGATTTATAGCCTCAGAAACCCTATGCAGGGTCGCTATGAGTCGGAACCGACTCCACCACGGCACATAACAACAACAACAAGTAGCACAATGCAGGCTTGTGTTATCCTGGCTGCATGAAAGCAGTTCTCAGGTTGATGTTGTTGTTAAGTGCCGTCGAGTCGGTTTCGACCCATAGCAACCCTGAATAGGGTTTCCGAGGCTGTAAATCTTTAAGTGAGCAGATCGCCTCATCTTTCTCCCGTGGAGCAGCTGGTAGTTTCGATGTCCCCATTAAATGCTGCTTTTAAAAGTTCAAAATGGGCTGAGTTGTGTCACACGTTCTGTTTCCTCTATCCTTACTTTTGCTCAGCTGCTTCTTCTCTTAGTTGGTATTCAATCAACTTCTCTATCCTTTCCTCTGATGCTCTGGGTTCCAGGACTATGGCCCTACCTGTTGCATTTAGTCTCTTGTATCTCTGGTAACGTAGTGGTTATGAATTGGGTTGCAAACCACAAAATCAGGAGTTAGAAATTACCAGCTGTTCCACGGGTGATAGATGAGGCTTTCTGCTCCTGTAAAGATTTACATCCTCGGAAATCCTGTACAGGGTTGCTTTGGGTCGGAATTGACTCAACAGCACTTAACAATAACAACAACATCTTAATTGTAGAAGGTCTGAGTACTGTGCCTGCCTAGTCTACCTTCTGCTCACGTGATTATTTAGGAAACGATTTAGAAGGTCAATTATGTTTGTGAAAAAGTCAACACTCTCTCTCTTGTTGTTGTTAAGTGCCATTGAGTCAGTTCCAACCCATAGTGACCCTGTTTAGGGTTTCTGAGAAGTGACTGGTGAACTTGAACCACTGACCTTGCAGTTCAAAGGACTTCACAGTCCAGCGCATAGACTTGCAATAACACATTAGTGCATTAAAGGCTCTGAGAAATACTGTAGTTGAAGAACTTTGCTTATTTTTTTCTAACACAGCATTACTCAAATTTATCTGACCATAGGAGCACCTTTTTTCTCAAGTAGTTTTATTAACCTTTTGTGGAATGAATGCTTCTTGAAAATCATTTGAAGAAATGCTGATCTAAGTTAGTATTTAGCATGAAGGATTCAAGATGAAGTAATAAAAAATAAAATAAAGAGACGCATAAGGTTAGAAACGGCCAAAGCATATGTGAGTATTTAAAAAAATGTTTTCTTTTATAAAAATTAAAAAAATAAAATAAAATAAATGTTGGGAGAAGCTTGTACAAGTTTCTAGGCTGGGGGAAAGATCCTGAAGAGAAGAGATTGAAGTCACACAAAAGAGATTATCAGTGGAGCCTAAAAAGGACTCTCTAATATTTTTATAGGTTAAATAAGGTAGCTAGTATATTTACACACGTTTTACAGATCAGAAAATGGAGGCTCCAAGGGATTAAGTAAGTGGTCAAGGTCACACAACTAGTTAGTGGCAGAGCTGGGATTCAAGGTCAAGTTGAACCAGCTTCATTTTTTTTTTTTTCCTACATATCACTGCACACATTTTCCTTTCTGCTCTGCGTACTCTCAAATATCTTTCCCCTCCCCTTTACTGGCCTTGTTATAAGAAGATCTGCTTCTGTGAACATTCTATCCAAGAGAATCCTTGGGAACAGATCTGTTATTTAACACACGGGGTCACCATGAATCAGAACCAACTCAACAGCATTGGTTTAGTTTATCTGCTTTCAACCCTTCTCCACATGGGGAACTCAACAGCACCATCACACACACACAGGGCAACCGCCCCCCCCACACACACATATCATACCAAACCCACCAGTCACTCCTTGGAAACCCTATACAGGGTCACTATGAATCAGAACTGATTAGACAGCACTTAACAGTAACAACATAGATATGTACATCTATGTCAATATACATATGTTGTTATTGTTGTTAAATGCCATCAAGTCAGTTCCAAGTCATAGCAACCCTATATAGGGTTTCCAAGGAGTGACTGGTGAGTTTGAACTGCCAACCTTGTGGTTCAAACTGACCTTTTGGTTCAGCACATTATCCTGCATCACCACACCAGGACTCCCTATATATGTATATATGTGTGTATCTCTCTCTATATATCTATTTGTTGTGTGTCCTCTTTTATATATGTCTCATTAGCGTAGTGGTCACAAATCAGGCTGCTAGTCTCACGGTCAGCAGTTCAAAACTACCAGCTCTTCCGTGGGAAAAAGATGAGGCTTTCTGCTCCCATAAAGATTTACAGCCT
>NW_006408720.1:2314454-2321351 GCF_000296735.1 Chrysochloris asiatica | reverse complement strand
GGGGTTAATTAGAAATATAGATAAAAGGAAATTGTTGTTGTTGTTACCTTGGAGTTGGGTCTCATTCATAGCAACCCTATATAGGGTTTTCCAGGAGTGATTGGAGCATTTGAACCACTGACCCTGTGACTAGCAGTCCAGTGCTTATCCTATAACACCACAACAAAATAGGGCCTTATTTGTGTCCTACAGAATGACTGGTGGGTTTGAACTAGTGACTTTGCAGTTATGAGTTCATCCTACAATGCCACCAGAGCCCCTCATGGGAAACCAGTTGATGAAATTTGGATTTTTCCAAAGACTTTTGTTGTTGTTGTTGTTCATGGAAATCTTTTTATTGTTTCTGAGATAACAGGGCTGAGATGAGCTGGGACGGGCACCGAGTTAAGGAGGGTGACCTAAGGAGGGTGTCGAAAGGCTCTGCCCTGGGGCGACATACTATGTGGGGTCTGCTGGTGGGGTCCCTGGTCCACCCAGCCAGCAGCGGCTGGGCACATGGCACTTGGTATCTGGCATGTCCTCAGCTGGCTTGGCACTGGGGACTCCTCATTGGTGGGCACCCGCTTTCCAGTCAGTTGCAGGAGTTGAGAGTCTTTCACAGTGGGGAGGGGTGGGAGTCCAGGGTGGGCCCCGGGGGTGCAGGCAGGCCTCCTCCACCAGTCCATTCTGCGGCGGGGTGAGGCAAGTTCCGGCTCCTCTTCTCCAGGGCCACTGGAGCTTGGTAGTCCTGGAGGCGTCCTCGCCACCTCAGTGGGACATCATCTTGACAAACTCTTCAAGGTCTACTGGTCCATCCCCACTGGGATCCACATCTCGGATTATTTTCTCTATGTCCCGGTGTCCCACCTGATGGCCCAGGGGCTTCTTGCAACTCACTAGTGCTTATTTCCCCATCGCCGTTGGTGTCAAACTCACGGAAAGTATTGCGCAATTCCTTTACTCCATATCTGCTGTTGCTGCCAGGAGTTTAGGTCCCATTAGCTCTACAAAGTCATCAAAATCCACATGGCCACCCAGGTTCATGTTGATCTGGGACAGTTCAGTGAGTTCCATCTCGGTGGACATGTAGCCCACAGTGCGCAAAATTTCTAAAGCAAATATTGTATTAAAAAGATCATTGTAAATTGAAGGATATTTTGGTATGAATAGAATATTGGTTTAAAAATAAACTCCAGGAATGCATGTACACTTTAAGCATAAACTATAAAATTGTAGTAACATCAGTTTCCTATGTCACATCATATTTTAAATTAAAAAAAAAAAAAAAATTGTAACATGAATTTCCTGAGTCACATCATGCATTTTGAATCTAAAGTCTAAGCTTCTGAAATCTTATGGATAGTAACAGAGCCTTGTCTTATGTAGCGCTGGAAGAAAGCCTCTCAGGTTGGAAGGCAATCAAAATACTACTGAAGAGAACTGCCTTCTCAAAGTAGAGTTGAACATGATGTAAATGGAGTAAAGTTTTCAGGCCCTTCCTTCATTTGCCTATGGAGCCAGACTCAAAATGAGAAGAAGCAACTGTCAACATCAGTTAATAATTAGAACATGGAATGTACAAAGTATGAAACTAGGAAAACTGAAGTCATCAAAAATGAACTGGAATGCACAAAGATTGATATCCTAGATATTAGTGAGCTGAAAGAACTCCTGGTGTGGCACTGTAGAATAAGCACTGGACTGTTAACCATAGGGTCGGCAGTTCAAACCCACCATCTGCTCCTTGGAAACCCTATACAGGGTTGCTGTGAGTCGGAATGGTCTCAATGGCTCTTAATAAAACACCAACAATCTCAACAGTGAGCTGAAATGGACAGGTATTAGCCATTTTGAAACAGACAATGACATGGTTTACTATGCTAAGAATGACAAATTCAAGAGAAATGGTGTCACATTCATTGTTAAAAAAACAAAAACAAAAAAAACCAAAACAAAAACATTTAAGGATCTACCTTGAAATATAATGCTGTCAGTGATAGGATAATATCTGCATATCTACAAGAAAAACCAGTTAGTACCATTATTACACATAATTATACAGCAACCACTAAAGCCCACGTAGATGAAATTGAAGAATTCTACCAACTTCTTCAGTCTGGAATTTATCAAACAAGCAATCAAAATATATTGATCATTACTGACACCTGGAATGCGAAAGTTGGAAACAAAAAGGAAGGACTGGTAGCTGGGGAAATATGGCCTTTCTGACAGAAGTTATGCTGGAGATTGCATGATAGAATTTTGTAACACCAATGACTTACTCATTGCAAATACTTTTTTTTTCAACAACAGAGATGGTGACTATACATATAAGCCTCACCAGATGGAAGACACAGAAATCAAATTGACTACATCTGTGGGAAGATATGTGGGAAGATACGATGGAGAAACTCAATATCATCAACTAAAATAAGGCCTGGGGTCGATTGTGGAACAAATCATCTGTTGCTTATATGCAAATTCAAGCTGAAGCTGAAGAAAATTAAAAACAATCCACGGAATACAAAATACGACTTTGATTGTATCTTACCTGAATTTAGAGACCATCTAAAGAACTGATTTGACGTACTGAACAGATGAGTTGTGGAATGACATCAAGAACAACATACATGAAGAAAATAAAAGCTCATTAAAAAGACCAGAAAGAATGAAAAGACCAAAGCAGATGTGTAAAGAGACTCTGAAACTTGCTCTTGACTAGAATAGCTAAAGAAAATGAAAAAAAAAAAAAATTGTAAGGGCAACTTGAGAAGACAAAATCAAATATTATAATGAAATCTGTAAATACATGGAGTTAGAAAATGGAAAGGGAAGAACATGTTCAGTATATCTCAACATATAAGAACTGAAGGAAAAATGCAAGCCTTGAGTTACAATGTGGGGAAAATATTAAATGATGTAATAAGCATCAAAAGAAGATGAAAGGAATACACAGTTACTGGAAGCAAATAGAACTTGAAGCACTTACTGATAAGATCAAAGACTACTGCTATCAGTGTGAATTAAAAATCAGTGTAAAGACAATAAGAATCCTCACAACTGGACCAATAAATAACATAATGAAAAAAAAATAACATAATGATAAAAGGAGAAAAGATTGAAGTTGTCAGAGATTTAAGTTTACTTGGATCCATAATCAACATTCATGGTATTAGCAGTCAAGAATTCAAATGATATATTATTGCATTAGACATAGCTGCAAAAGACCTCTTTAAAGTGTTAAAAAGCAAAATGTGACCTTTGAGGACCAAGGTGTGCACCTGAAACAAACCATGCTATTTTCTCAATTGCCTCGTATGTGTGCTGAGGCTAGACATTGAATGAGGAAGACCACATAAGAATCAATGCATTTGAATTATGATGTTGAAGAATATTGAATAATTCATGCACAGCCAGAATAATGAACAAATCTGTTTTAGAAGAGGTATGGCTGGATTGGTCCTTAGAAGAGACAACGTGAAGACTTTGTCTCATATACTTTGGATATGCTTTCAGAAAGGAACAATCCTTAAAAAAGACATCATGCTTGGTAAAGTGGGAGGTCATCAAAAAAAGTGAGACACCCTTAATGAGATGGATTGACATACTGGCAGTAACTATGGACTCAACAATTGTGAGGTTGGTGCAGGATGGTCAGTGTTTCACTCAATTGTATATCAGGTCACCAAGAGTTGGAAGTGGTGCAGCAGCAGGTAACATATGATAAACACAGTTTACCACCACCACTCATCTGTCAGTTTGTTGTGTTGTGGTGGCTTAAAACTGGAGTTAGATATCCAAAAGGGAAGAACACACTCTGAATTTTTCAAGCTGATAAAACTGATGAAAAAGTTTAGCCTCAAGTTGCAATATTGAAGGATTCTATGGGCAAAATATTGAACAATGCAGGAAGCAGGAAGAGAAGATGGAAGAATTCAGAAAGTTGCTGTACCAAAAACAATTAGACGATGGTCAACCATTTTAGGAGGCAGATAATAATCAAGAACCGATGGTATTGAAGGAAGAAATTGAAGCTGTACTGAAGGCACTGGAGAAATACAAGACTCCAGGAATTGACAAAATGCTGATTAAATGGTTTCAACAAACTGTTATATATCACTGGAGGTGCTTACTTGTCAATGTAAAAAAAAAACTTGGAAACAGCTACCTGGCCAAACAATTAGAATAGGTCTATATTTGTGCCCATTCCAAAGAAAGATAATTTAACAGATTGCAGAAATTATTGAACAATATCATTTGTATCACATACAAGTGAAATTTTACTGATGATAATGTAAAATGGTTTTAGCAGGATATCAACAGGGAACTGCAAATTAAAGTCAAATCAGATTCAGAAGATGATGTGGAATGAGGAATACTAGAAAGATGTCTACATGTGTTTATGAGAAGAAGACCCTTGACCAGATAGATTAAAATAGTAGTAGCTCCACCAATAAGAACGATTGTGAGAATGGTGCTTTGTCTGTTGTAGAGGATCAGTATGAGTAGAAACACTCTCGTGACACGTAACAATAACATAGCTTTGGTAAGATGATCCAAAAAGATTTTCAAATTCATCTGTTGAGCCAAGAGGGATTGTGGATCAGTTTTGCATTATTTACTCCTCCGATTAAAAGTTGGTACACACTGTGATAATTATGTCAATAGAGATTGAATCAGTATTCTAACTGATAGTTTTTATTGTTAGTGCTGTGGCATCAGTTTTGAATCATACTGACCCTTTGTACAACAGAACAAAACATTGCCTTCCAAATTTCTTGGTATAGATGAGTGAGTGCCTTCAGCGCTGCATTAGTTTGTTGAAACATTTCAATTTGTATTCCATCAATTCCTGGAAACTTGTTTCTCGCCAATTCCTTCAGTGCATCTTAGATTTCTTTCTTTAATATCATTGGATCTTGATCATATGCTATGTTTTAAAATGGTTGATCATTGACTAATCCTTTTTGTGGCCGGGACTCTGTTCTTCAGCTCTTTCAGCTTGAGAAATGCTGAGCGTATTCTTCTATTTTGGTTTCTAAATCCAGGCCTTTGTGGACATTTCATTATAATATTTGACTTTGTCTCCTTGAGCTGCCCTTTGAAATTTTCTGTTCAGCTTCTTCACTTCACACTTTCTTCCAGCCACTTTGGTTTCTTTACATTCAAGGGTAAGCTTCAGAGTCTGCTCTGAAGGATCATTTTGGTCTTCTCTTTCTTTCCTGTATTTTTAATGAGTTTTTCTGTGTTCGTGTATGATGTTTTTGATGTCATCTCACAAGTCCTCTAGTCTTCTGTCATGAGTATCTAATGCATCAAATCTGTTTTTGAGATGGTCTATAAATTCAGGTGGGATATATTCAAAGGTGCTCTGGTAGCGTAGTGGTTACTAATCGGGCTGCGAACCGGAAGGTCAGCAGTTCGAAACTACCAGCTGCTCCGCGGGAGAAAGAGGAGGCGATCTGCTCCCATAAAGATTTACAGCCTCGGAAACCCTATTCAGGGTCGCTATGGGTCGAAACCGACTTGACGGCACTTAACAACAACAATATTCAAGGTCATATTTTGGCTGTCCCACTAAGCCAACTCAAAATTAACTTTGACAGTTAGGAACAAGTATTTCCACTGTTTCTGTTCCACATTATTTCTTCCATTTTGGGGATGACTTAACTTGTTTTAATTTTATCCAGCTCAGCCTGAATTTACATATGAACAATTGATAGCATGCGCCACAGTTGACCCCTGGCACTGGTATTGCTGATGATATTGAGCTTCTCCATCAGCTCTTTCCAAATATGCAGTCAGTTTGATTCCTGTGTATCCTATCTGTATTGATAGGTACTAGATGCCATTTATGCCAGTGCAGGCTTCACTTGGTTTACACTTCCAACTAATACCATATGATTTAAGGACAGGTTTCAGTAAGTTCAAGGTTCTGACTGATGACTCAAAAGTGGCAGGGATATAGTTAGCCATGTAAATTAATAGCACAAGATGCAATGAAATTGTTTCTTTTATGATTACTGCTGTGTAATAAACTCGATCTATTGCTTCTTGGTCATGGCTCTTACCTTTATTATACAAATACAATCAGACTAGTGAAGAAGGCTGAAAATCATTCTTAGAAATGTCATGAGAGACATGTGGTATGTATGTGCATGGATGCCCATGCTAAAAGTTTTGTAAAAACATAATTTCATCATTTCTACATGTAATATGTATGTGTAAATTCTTGACATGGTGATGATATTTGAAAAAATAACAATATGGCAGTTTCTAACAACACAAGTCAATTTCTGGAGTTTGCAAGTGAGGTGAAATCTCTTCTGTCTGAGCTCAGGGGAAGCAAATGCTTTTTTCAAAATACTGCAAGTTGCTTGTAGAAGAATTCTTACAATGTTAAATAATTGAACAATGTTGTTCGCAAGAAAAGGTTTTCATACAAAAAGAAATACTCTTTGATGGTTACCAGGGGTGGGAGGGAAGGGAGAGCAATTCACTGGCTAGAGGGTAGATACATGTTAACTTGGGTGATAGGGAGGGCAAAACACCTTCTAACATGAATGAACCTAGAGGACATGATGCTGAGTGAAATTAGTCAATCACAAAAGGACAAATATTGTGTAAAACCATTATAGTAAAAGCGTAAGTAAAGGTTTCCAGATGAAAAGAACATTCTTTAGTGATTACTGGTGTGGGAAGGAGGGGAGGGTAATTTACTGGCTAGAGGGTAAACAAACACATGTTAACTTGGATGATGGGCTGGGCACTATACAAGAAGAGGGAGGTTGGCAGAAAAATGATGAAGACATGTGAAGACACGGGGAGATATGCAAGGGCTAAAGTACACAGGTATATAGTGTGATATATACAACCTGGAAAAACAGTGTTCTGTATATGGATACATGGACAGAGACA
>NW_006408720.1:2312294-2314141 GCF_000296735.1 Chrysochloris asiatica | reverse complement strand
ACAACTGTTGTTGCATGAAGAGGATTGCAATCATTGAGATGAAACAAAGAGCATGATTTGTTGAATGTAAAACTGTTGATCTTGTTTGTCAACCTTCACTCAATTCACAAAAAACAAAAACAAAACAACCCCAAGGCCATTCGGGGTAGAATAGTATTGCCATAAACATAAAACTAGAAAGGAGAACTTTTCATTCCTCTTCCTGCCTGAATCACTATTCTGGAAAATCAGCTCATATATTATAAGGTTAAATGGTATAACTATAGGAAGAGTGAACAGTTATATAATTATATGTACCTAACAGAAGATGCTGTGCTTAAAAAAAGAGTTTTTTTTTTTGTTTTGTTTTTTTTAATTTTAGACATTTTCTAGTATAAGAATGTAATATATCAGGCACTGGGCATTTTTGTTAGTTTTATACAAACATTTAAATGATCCCATTCTCCAGCACATTTTTAAAAATCTAAATAAAGGAATTATGCTACCTGGAGTTGATTTCTATGTTCCACTGTTTTTATAACCAATCTGAATCCAGTCACAGTACCCATTGTTGCTGTTGTTATTAAGTGCAGTGGATTCCACTCCAACTCATATTATCTGGAGATTATTATCTAAAGTACTCAATTTTTTAATTCTAATATCCTACAGAAACATTTACATTTAAGGAAATGAAACCATAGGAACAATTATAGAAAATATAATTTAAAAGATTTTGTATTTCTTTAAAATTTCCCAAATAATATATAATAAACGAGGAATCTTGGTGTGGCACTGTAGGATAAGCACTGGACCACAAAGTCGGTTTAAAATGCAAGGTTGTCAGTTAAAATCTATCAGCTGCTCCTTGGAAATGCTATACAGGGTCCCTATGAGTTGGAACTGACTCAGTGGCACTAAAACAACAACAGACTATCAAAAATAATATCTTTTATTAAATAGCAATAATAATAACTTTTGACCATTTTTCAGCTTTCTTTTAATTTTGTTCCACTTTGGGATCATTTTTTCATAATGGACCAAATAAATGTTTCATAAGAGATAAAACTTGAAACATATTCTAGGTATCCTGGAATTTATTTATTTACATAACCAAGATTTTGTGTATTTCAATTTTTTTTAATGAAAAAAATTACTTATCAGAAATCTCAGGTAGACACAATATATATTTGTTTTTATCTTGCCTTTTCTGGTTTTATAGAATTAAACTGGAAATTCTGAGTTCAAAGAACTTTGGTTGTGTGCCAGAGTCAGTTCTGACTCAGTAAACCCTATGCTACAAAGAACTTTAGAGATTATGTAATTAAATTCTCCTTTCTCCTTCCCCTTTTATCTTAGCTAGCTATTTAATGCCAAACCTGAAACACTACTCAATTTTGGGGACCAGAAATGATCCAGTAATGTTTGATATTGTTGACGTTTGATTTCTGTATTAGGTAGGAAGAGGATTTAGCTTGTTATTCTTCCTATTTATAAAATATATAAGTTAAAAACTTTTATATAAATTTTAGGCGTTTATTTGAAGAATACTCGGGAATAAGTAATGACTCTAGTCTTCATAGATAAGTTAGTTGCTGTCAAGTTGATTTTGATTCAGGTGATACTGCTTTCGCAGAATAGAATTTTGCTTCATGGGGTTTTCAAGGCTGTAACCTCTCAGAGGCAGATGTTGTTGTTGTTGTTATGTGCCGTGGAGTCGGTTCTGACTCATAGGACCCTGTACAGGATTTCCAAGGCTGTAAACCTTTACGGGAGCAGAAAGCCTCATGTTTCTCCCGCGGAACAGCTGGTAGTTTCGAACTGCTGATCTTGAGGTTCACAGCCAGATTCATAACCACTACGCTACCAGA
>NW_006408720.1:2281921-2310217 GCF_000296735.1 Chrysochloris asiatica | reverse complement strand
CAGAGTGCTCCTTGGAGGCCAGGATGGCCAAACTTTTGTCTCTCATACTTTGGACATATTGTCAGGAGGGACTAGTCATGGGAGAAGGATATTATGATTGGTAAGCTGGAGGCTCAGAGAAAAAGAGGAAGACACCCCCGTTGAGATGGATTGAGAAAGTGGCAGCATCAATGAGCTCAAGCATGGCAACAGTTGTGAGGTTGGGCCAGGAAAGGGCAGTGTTTCATTCTGTTGTGCATAGGGTCGCTATGAGCCAGTGCTGACTTGATGGCACCTAACAACAATAACAAATGCAAGAACAACAGTGACCTGAAATACTGACTCAGTGTGGGCCAGTGGTTGAGGTTGGTTTTGTTTGGGACATTGTTGATTTTCACAACTGAAAATCTATCTAGTAGATAGAGGCCAGAGATGCTACTAAATATCCTAGAAAGTCTAAAACAGCTTTCCACAACAACAACAAAAAATTATCAACTGCAAAATGTCATTAGTGGTGATATTGAAAAATCCTGTTTTAGAAAACAAGCACCTCAACTTCTCTTAGGAAAATTGTAGGTAAGTTACAATATAAAAGTTTCAATATCTTGGAGTTCTCGACATTTGGAAAAAATTTGTTGTCAGCCATTACCCAAAATGAATTCTTTGTGTTCTAGCCACTCAGCTATTAAAGAAAAGGTTGGTGGTTCACACCACCCAGTGGCTCTGCAGGAGAAATACTCACAATTTGCTTCTGTAAGCATTGTTGTTAAATTCTGTCATAGGGACCCAGGATAGAGTTTCTGAGGAGCTGTGGTGGTTCAAACTGCCTATTTGCAGCTCAAGCTGACCTTGCAGTCCAGTGCATTATCCTGCAGTACTATGCATAGAAACTCTATGGAGAAATTCTACTCTGTCGTGGGGTTGATATGTTGGAATTGACATATTAACAACAGTACAATAACAGTAGCTATTATTTTGGGCAGTAGTTTCTATGTGTTTAGAAAGATTTTAACCATGGACAAGCTGAAGATGAAGTATTTTTTATTCTATTTTTAGGAAAGTCCCCATGGAATCCAACCAACTTCCCCCTCTATTTGCTAAGTCAAACTACCAGCTGTTCCTCATTAAGTGCTGGGCGATTTCCCTTTTCTGAGCCTTTATCCAGGATATTTCTTATCTATTGATGTTCCTTCTCTTCTGCATGTCTAAATCTTACCTGTTCCACAAAATCCAATTCAGAATTAACCTATACAGCTGGAGACAAACATTCCCACTGTTTTAGCTCCACACTATTTTTTCCATTTGTGGTATGATTTCACTTCTAACAAAAGCTATTTTTATTTTGCCATGTCATAATCTTGACATGCACAGAATTTGTGTCTGGTTGATCTTTGTTTTCCATAGTGCTTTGCTTAGTAGATATTTCAAGGATGAATGAAAGCTTTTGAAGTTCTAGCTTTGATTATTCTTCATCAGTCTTTTTGATAAAACTAGAGGTGACAGCCTTTGTGCACTTGTCATCCAATCTCTGCTTTTGGTGGTGGACAACTTGAAGCAGACTCACTGTCACCCCACCTCTCCTTCTAGAAATAGTGATCAGGATCTGTATTATACCTGAGGATTTAGGCCAGGAATAATAGCTGTGATTTCTCTGCCAGTACTGGAAAACAGTCTGATCCTCTACTTTCTTACACAAGGTAGCTCTGAATCTATTCTCTCTGATCTAGTCATCTCTCCTTTATCATCCCTCTTTTATGTATTCCGGAGACGTCAAAGACTCTGCTCTACTCAGCCTCTAGACTAACATTAGAGTGAAGAATATTCTTCAACCTCACAATCAAAAGCTACTTGGGTACAATGCCCAAATGACCATCTTTTTAAAGAGGCAGCCTGATCCTTTTTTTCTCTGACTAAGTGAATAAGATTTTTGTTTCTTATAAAAGAAATTATTATAGAGAGGTTATAAGAGTCTACCTCTGAAAGCTCACAATAAGGACCTCTGGACGATGGTGCTAAAGCACCGAATAGGTTTTGCTTTCAGTGGCAAGATGTACTTGACTCTTTTTACCAAGTAGCAAATGCCTTTTTATTCATTTATGTTGGAATAAGTGATTGCTGTGCTGCCTTCTGTAAAAAGAAATGACTGTACTCAGCAAGAGAGCACATTGGTAAAGCAGGGAAAACACAAAATCTGGCTGGCCTGGGTATCCTTTGTTTAATTCAAGGAATTCTTTATCCTCACTAATAGATTTTTAAAGCTGTAATCTGCACTTGGAAGTGCCAGGAGCACAAAGTTGAGAAAAATAATCTGGAAAATCTAACTTCAGCCAAATGAATCATCTGTTTCTTTCTCAGAAGCCCTAGGATTCATCTCTACCTTTCATGTTGTGCTCACAATATCCCTTTAGGAGCTAATGCAGGGTTAGGAATAAACTCTGTGCCCTCCCCTGCTCCTCAAGCATTAGTGGGAAATATTAGTTGGACAGGAATTGAAAGGGTAGATATTTTGCTTACCACCATTTCTCAAGAGAGAGTTGGAATCTCTTTTATTCTTTATAATAGAGTTATTTTATCCCAATCCTACAAGAAATGGGTGATAATATAATAACAAAGAGGCCACATAATTCCTGATATCAGAAATTCATATGCATCTATGATGGTCAAACAAGCCTGGTACGAGTACAAGGAGAGACACATAGACCACTGGGAAAGAACTCAGTATCTATAAATAAATTCTTCCAGCTATGGACAATTGATCTTTGATAAAGGGTAAAAGTCCATTAAATGGAAAAGATACAGTCTCTTTAGCAAATGGTACTGGCAAAGCTGGGTATCGTTTGCAGAAAAATGAAACAGGAGCCATACCTCATACTATATACCAAAACAAACACAGATGGGCTTATAAACAAAATAATAACACTAGTGAGGAATGTGCTCCATAGAAAGAGCAACTCCATGAAATTAAAAGGACAACATTTGCCAAAAGCCAAGATGAGAAGTCAGGGAGAGGCAGGGAAACCAGATGAATGGAAACTGAAAAACCTGGGTAGAAATAGGGAGTGTGATGACCCATTGCAGGACTTGTAGCCAATGTCACAGAACAATTTGTGTATGAATTATTGAATGGAAAACAAATTTGTTGTTTAAACATCCACCTAAAGTACTCAAACACTTCCACACAAGAATGGGCAATAAATTCTCAAATAGTTTTAGCATACGATTTTTAAAGTAAATTCTCCCAGGCCTTTTTTATAATTACATATATGAGGTAACTTCAAAAAGTTCATGAAAAAAATGGGATAGAAAGATAATGGAATTTTTTTTCCAAAAACTTTTTGAAACCCACACAAGTGTAACAGAGCTGTAATATTTTCCATGTCATTCAAAAACACTCAAAATGTTAATAAGTTTTCCAGGAAAGGCTTAAGATGGTCTGTAAATTTGTCCTGAAATATTTGTGCATGGATTTCAAAATCCTTTTGCACCAAAATAAGCCCATATACTAACCTGTTATAACATGCCTGAACAGGATCTAGTTTGAGGTACTGAGATGGGAAAGACAGCAGTGTGAAAAGAGCCCTTATTACAGCAGTATGAATTCTACTAAAATTGAAGCAAGAACAAACTTTCCACTAGATGGGGGTGGCGTCAAAGTCTTTGTGCCCAGACCAGCTGCTGATAACAACAAATCTTTCAATGGAGTTTTTAAACAAATGGGTTCAAGATTCTGAAGTACTGCTTGGAAGAATTGTAACAGGAGATGAAACATGATTTTACCAGTAAGATTCTAAAGACAAAGCACAGTCAAAACAATGGCTAACAAGAGATGGAAGTGGCCCAATCAAAGCAAAATCAGACCAGTCAATAGCAAAGGTCTTAGTAAGAGTTTTTGGAGATGTTCAAGGCATTTTGTTTGTTGATATTCTGGCGTCCTGGTGTGGCACTGTGGGAAAAAGCACTGGACTCCAAGGTTGGTTTAAACTACAAGCTAGGTTGCAATCCCACCAGCCGCTCCTTGGAAATCCTATACAGGGTCGCTATGAGTCGGAAGTTGGAACTGACTTGATGGCACTTGACAACAATAACAACAAAACAAAGAATGATAACATGTGGAGAAAGTTAGCTAAAGCTTTAGCAGAAAAAATGCTTGGGATAGGTTCATCAGAAAGTCCTTCTCCACCATGACAATACTTCCTGTTCATGCCTTTCATCAAGCAAGGACAATTTCATGAGTGTTTTGATGGAAAATCATTAGGCATCCACTTTAAAGTCCTGTTTGGCTCCTTTTGACTTGTTTCCTAAACACCCCCCAAATCTTTAAAGGGCACTCATTTTTCTTCAGTTTATAATGTTAAAAGTCTTCATTGGCATGGTTGAATTCGTTGGACAGTCAGTTCTTTAGAAATGGACAAAATGGCTTGTATTATTGCTTACAGAAATGTCTTGACTTTGAAACATGATGTTAAAAAAGAAAAATTTTATATATGATTTTAATCTTTTAAAATTTTAATCTAATTAAATTTCCATTTTTCCATGAACTTTTTGAAATCTCCTTATATAAAGCCATGTTCCTCCCAGAAACCTGAGACTAGAGCCTTATCTATAAACAAGACCACTACAACTATCTCATTTGCTTTATGATCACTATTTCCTCATTTTCACATCTGGAAACTGTCTTTCTTCCTAAGAAATATCCAAATCCCAAAACACTCAGACTTTTATTCAATTTCTTTTCATAACAAACCTCCAGTAGGATTTCTTTTATTATGGTTAGACTTCTCAAGGGTTGTTTTTACATGAAAACTCCCTATACAATCTTAAAGGTTATGGATTTTATCCCTAAGAATCAGCTACTTCAGTCTTTACTTCTTTTCCATTCTTAGGTAACTATTTACTGTCTTTGAGGCCTAAGGACTGCCATCTGTTACCTTCTTTGGTCTCAGTTTTCTCAGAAATCAGAATTTGTTGCAGGACTAGTTCCCAGTTTGCCCATGTTTCCCTACAACTATTCTCTTGGGTAGTCCCTCCTATACTGACACTGGCCTTGGCCATATACCTTGTCTTAGCCAGTGGGACAAGAGCAAACCTGGCATAAGCAGAAACTATGAAAAGTTTACTGTCAGACCTGTAAAGACATTCATCCTTGATCATCCAGCTGCCAACTATTGTGCCAGTTGTCTGCAGACACATGATTGAAGCCCTGAGAGATCAGCCAAGTTAACCCAGAAGAAATGCCTACCTGTTCTATAGAATTGGGAACTAAATGTGTAAATGGTTGTGGTTTTCAGTAATTACATTTTGGCTTCATTTGTTATACAACAGAAGCTAACTCATACTTTACCTAAAGATGTAGTTAATAACAACATTTACTTCAATGTGTTGTTACAGTGAATTAAATGAATTAACAGAGCCAGCCCAATGCTGAGTCTACTACTCATTTGTTTGTGATATTGTAGTGGCTCCTTTGTTGTTTGGTATTAGAAGTTATGCCATTGCTATTTTAAATACCAGCAGGGTCACCCACTGTGGACAGGTTTCAGTGGAGCTTAAGACTAAGCTAGACTACGAAGGAGAGGTGGACCACTTTTGAATGGTTAGCCACTGAAAACCTTATGAATAACAGTGGAACATTGTCTGATATAAAACTCTAATGATGGACCCCGGTATAGAGTGTTAAAGAGCAAAGCTATCACTATGAGGGCTAAGGTGAAACTGACCAAAGTCACGATATTTTAAATCACCTCATATGCATGTGAAAGTTGGACAGTGAATAAAAAAGACTTTAGAAAAATTGATGTATTTTAATTATGGTATCAGTGAAAAGTATTGAAATAGACCACCAGAAGAATAAACAAATGTGTCTTGTATAAGTGCAGCCAGAATGCTCCGTAGAAGTTAGGAGGACGAGACTTTCTGTCTTGTCATCTTTTGTTGTCAAAATGTCCCTGGAGAAGGACATCATGCTTGGTAAAGTGGAATGCCAGCAAAAAAGAGGAACCCCAATGAAATTGTCACAGTGGCAGCAACAATGGACACATACATAACAACAATTGTGAAGATGATGCAGGACTGGGTAAGGTTTTATTGTGTGTAGGGTTGCTATGCGTCAGAATGGACTCAAAGGTATTTACCATCAACAATAACACCAATGCTATGAGTTGGAACTGACTTGATGGCAATGAGTTTGGCTTTTGGGAATGCATAGCAAGCGAGTCCTGGTGGTGCAGTAGTTATGTACTCAGGTGCTAACTGAAAGGCCATTAACTGGAACTCACCAAGCACTTTGTGAGAGAAAAATGTAGTCATATGGCTTTGCACTGATTTACAACCTTGGAAATGCTATGGGTTAATTCTACTTTGTCCTTTAGGAACTCCATGACTTGGAATCAACTCAAGGGTGACAGAGTTCGGAACACATAGAAAGCATAATATAAATGATGTTGTTGTTGTTGTTAAGTGCCATCGAGTCGGGTCCGACCCATAGCGACCCTGTACAGGGTTTCCGAGGGTGTAAATCTTTACGGGAGTAGAAAGCCTCATCTTTCTCCCGCGGAGCGGCTGGTAGTTTCGAACCGCTGACCCTAAGGTTCGCAGCCCGATTCGTAACCACTACGCTACCAGAGCTCCTAATATAAATGATAGTTGTTCATTAATGTTGTTATCTGAGTGATCTGAATACTACATACCATCAGCTGACTGAATAGTAGATTAAGAGCAGAACTTTCACTTACACTTACCAGTACAATCTTTCTAGCTTCACTGGAATGCAATCTTGGGATGCCCCACCTTGACTCCAGTTAATAACAACCCCCAGAATCCAGGAGGGGAGAAGTGTAGTTAGCTGTCAGACCAAGCCACTAGCATTTAGTCAGCACTTGTGCATAAGGTCACTATGAGTAAGTACTGACTCGATGGCACCTAATAACAAGAGCAACATACCTCTTCACAAGGAGCTCTGGTAGCATAGTGGTTACGAGATGGGTTGCTAACCTCAAGGTTCTGCAGTAGAATGATAATGCTTTCTGCTCCCATAAAGATTTACAGCCTCAGAAAACCTATACTGGGTTGCTGTAAGTTGGAACTGACCCCATGGCACATAATCACCACCACACCTTTTTACTGCATCCTGGTATAGAGTTATAGGATAAGCACTCGGTCTGAAAGTTGGTTTGAACCACAAGGTCAGTGTTTCAAACTCAATGGCTGCTCCTCAGAAACCCTATACACGGTCACTATGAGTTGAAACCAACTCCATGGCACTAACAACAACAACAAATACCTCTTCACCTTGTGTCCTTGGAGTCCTAGGATAAGCACTGGACTGCTAATTGCAAGGTCAGTGGTTCAAACCTATGAGCTGCTCCTCAGAAATTATCCAGGGTTACTATGAGTTGGATCCAACTCCATCATGGCACTTAACAACACACCTCTTCCTCCTGTGCCCTAGTCATCCCTTGCAGTTACAATCCCTTCAGCAATGCCACCAAAAACAAATGAAAAGGGCTTTAAACACAAAAGTAGTAACTGATTGTATTTAATTTGTTAAGAAACATTTATTCCAATTGTTCAGACCATGATGTCAATGGCTATTTTTGTAAGTTATATGCACGGGTCCCTTTCAGACTCATTTACTTTCCAGAAATATTATTTCTCTGAAAATATATTTCCTTTGGTAATAGAATGGGGTCCCTATCCCTTTCCACTGGAGTTGTACTGGTTTGGTCCATTTGTGACATCTTATTGTTTTGTTTACTCTTTAAATGGAATTGGGTAAACCAGAAGGTCCCAGGTGGGTTTTGTAATAGAGCTGGCAATCAGGAAAATCACTCATTTCCTTATCTTTAAAACAAGTGACTTGATCTCTAAAGAGTCCCTTCCAGTTTTTAAATTTGAAAACTTTGGAGTATTTTGTTATGTCTTAGGTAGTAGATCATATGATTGGAGACACCTGGGAGTGCATCTAAAAGCTTTTTGAAATCACCATACAACAGAACCTGCCTCCTTTAGCAGCTGCAGGGATAGTATATATTTAGAAAAAGAATCCCACTGTTGGGATTGGTTGTGCAGAGTTATAAAATGTGCCTGGATAAGGTATGTGTGAATGGGGGTTGTAATTCTCCCTTTTAATTTTTTTTTTTTATTCTGTTAGTTTCTCTTCAGTTAAATACATTAAAGATAAAGTTTCACATATTGACAACCTATTCTCAACTTGTTTTACTGGTCATCCCACTGTGAATAAGTATGCCTGAGAATGTGCATTGTTTATATGAACCGTGGTTTGGTTGGTCTGATACAAGGTTAAGTTCATGGTGTTTTTGGAAAATGAATCACAAAAAGAATTTTTAGTGGATACTCGGTCTAACTTTATGAGTTTTACAAAGCTAAAAACTGAACTTCAGAATGATTAAATATTTTATTCAAGGTCATGAGTCAGTGACGGAGGCAGAACTAGACCCCTGACCTTGTAACAACTAGCTTCCGCCAGTGATCGTTGCATTTGAATTGTTCACATCACATGAAATTGCTTTCAAAGAGAATATTTAAGTAACATTGATGGAAAGGGAAACATGGATTGCAAAGAAGTGATTTTGAAACATACTCTAAGCAGACTGAGCACTGCACAATCATAGTTTTTAGGGGCTGAAGCCAGCTATAGCTAGCCAACATTTTGGTGTGGTGCTGTAGGATCAGCACTGGACTACTATTCACAAGGACAATGGTGCAAACTCACCACCTGCTGTTTGGAAACCCTATATAGGGTTGTAATGAGTCAGAACTCACTCTATGGCAATTAACAACTAATTCCAGGTTCTCCATTATTCCAAATAATGGAGCATGAATCCTGCCCTGGAGGAGTTAGGAATGAAAAAATTTGTTAGGCTATTCTCTTGTCATAAATATATTTAAATAATCCTGAGGCAACTTTAACATCTGTACCTACAGTCTCTTTAAGACATGGTATAAATTTTTAATTTTTTTGTCTGTATTTAATGCTTGAACACCAAGATAATATACTGGATTATAATTCTAGTATATGTAAACATAAAACAAGAAGAAAAAATGTTCCCATAATTAGACTTGGCAAGAAAGTGTTAAATTTTCAAGAACCACCAGTGAGGTGAGAAAGCTATCTGGGGCATCATGCATATTTAATATAAAAGAACAATTGCTTTAACACATATGAAAGATTGTTTTTCCCCTCCTTGCAATATTACCATTACAGTTCAAAAGATTTTGATGCTTTAGATCCAACCTCAATTCTGGTTGAAGAAGAAGAATTTGTTCCTCTTAAAATATTTTTTGAAGGCTTTCAAAATGTGTTTAAAATATTTTGACTTTTAAAGTATGCAGTATTTTTCAACAACTTTAGAAGTAATTTAAGATCAGCAACTCCTATGACAAAGGAAGTTCTAATATCAAAGGAAGATTAAAATCATAACTATATACAAATGCCCATACCATCTTTAAATGTGTGCTTTAGGAAGTAAGGATTTAAATACAATTTGAACAGATAATACAACTTTTTATTTTCTATACTGTATTTAGGCAAATCTTGTTACCCACACTGGTATACCCATGACTTTTCCTCTCATATATTCTTTATTCAGATAGTCAAATCTTAATGAATCCTTTTATAAATAGTTATTTCTCCATGCCAAAACATTTCTGTGGAGTCTTGGTATGGTGCTTTAGGATAAGCACTGTAGTGTGAACAAGGTCAGTTATTCAAACTCACTACCTGCTCCTCAGAAACCCTATACAGGGTTGCCATGAGTTGGAACCAATTCGACAGCACTTAACAACAACTGACACTTCTGTCTCTAGAATTATAGAAGCATTTAAAACATCAATATATTGAATCACCCAACCAGTAAACAAAACCAGTTGTTGTCAAGTAGACTCCACTTCATAGAGACACCATGTATGTCAGATTAGAATTGTGGTCCACAGCATTTCCAAAGGCTGATTTACTTTTTTAAGAAGTAGATTGTTGGACCTTTCTATTGAGAATCCTCTGAGTGGAATACAACCTCCAGTTTTCCAATTAGGAACAGAATGCATTAAAACATTTGTGCTACCCAGAATCACCCAAGAGGTTCGTGAAATCCTGCAGTACTATTCCAGATCATTACATCTAAATCTCTGTGGTTAAATTCAAACTTTGTCTTGTTATATAAATTACATAGGTAATTCTAACATGCAGTCAAGGCTGAGAATCATTGGGGCTTGGGTAGAGGAATTAGTGCAGGGTACTCAGGTTGCACATGGATAACCCACTGCCATTGACTTAATTCCAATTTATAGGAACTCTATTGGACAGAGTAAGGAGCTCTGGTAGTTTAGTGGTTACAAATCGGGCTGCGAACCGCAAGGTCAGCAGTGCAAAACTACCAGCGGTTCCACAGGAGAAAGATGAGGCTTACTGTTCCCGTAAAGATGTACAGACTCAGAAACCCTGTGTAGTTTTGCTATGAGTAGGAACTGGCTCCACGGCACATAACAACAACAACAACCCTCAAGGTATTTATTTAATAGCTTAGTAATAGGCATTTTTTTTTAATCAGACATTTCAGGAACAATGCACAGTGTAATTGCACACAATGCAGTTTAATGTAAATTTTCTAGAAACGAGTTAATATTGAATTTAAAAACTCCAAATCACCTATTGTCTAGCATTTCGACTTTACAAGGTAGTGCTTCGCTCTTTCAGAAGAGGACCATGGGAGTTATAACTCTGTCACGATCTCTCCCCTTTCTTCCACTCACTTGTCATAAACAACAGGGCATATGATGAATCCTTAACTCTCCCAGCCCACTGGTGGTGGTAGTTATGTGCCGTGGTGCCAGTTCCAACTCATAGCTACCCTGTAGAGGGTTTCTGAGGCTGTAAATCTTCATGAGAGTAGAAAGCCTTATCTTTCTCCCTCAGAATAGCTGATAGTTTTAAACTGCAGACCCTGGGATTAGCAGGGCTAACCACTACCAGGGCTCCTTTGCTGTTGCTATTGTTAAGTGCTGTCAAGTTGGTTTCCACCCTTAGCTACCCTGTATAGGGTTTCTGAGGATCACTGGTGAGCTTGAAGCGCTGACCTTGCAGTTCAAATGGCTTTGCAATCCAGCACATTAACCCACACTGCTGTTGTTAAGTGTCCCATTCTGACCCATAGCAACCCTGTCTGTATAGGGTTTCCAAGGAGCAGCTGGTAAGATGCTTGCAGTTCAAATGACTTTGTAGTTCAGAGCATTAGCCCACAGTGCCACACTAGGACTCCGCATTGTTGTTGTTGTTGTTAGGGGCCATCGAGTTGGTACTGAATCACAGCAACCCTATGCACAACAGAAAGAAACACTGCTCAGTCCTGGGCCAACCTCACAATTGTTGCTACGCTTGAGCCCACTTATGCTGCCATATTGGCAATCCATCTTGTTGGGGGTCTTCTCTTTTTCTCTGACCCTCCTCCTTACCAAACATGATATCCTTCTCCAGCAACTGGTCCCTCCTGACAATATGTCCGAAGTATGAGAGACAAAGTTTGGCCAACTTGGCCTCCAAGGAGCACTCTGGCTGCACCTCTTCCAACACAGATTCTGTGTGTTCTTTTGGCTGCCCATGGCACGTTCAATATTCTCCTCCAACACCATAACTCAAAAGCATTAATTCTTCTATGCTCTTCCTTATTCACCGTCCAGTTTTCACATGCATATGAGATTATTGAAAATACCATGGCTTGGGTCAGGTGCACCTTAGTCCTCAAGCTGACATCTTTGCTCTTCAACACTTTAAAAAGGTCTTGTGCAGCAGATTTGCCTGATGCAATACGTTGTTTGATTTCTTGACTGCTGCTTCCATGAGTATTGATAGTTGACCCAAGAAGAATGAAGTCCTTGACAACTTCAATCTTTTCTCCGTTGATAAAAATGTTGTTTATTGGTCCAGTGGTGAGGATTATTGTTTTTTTTTACATTGAGATGCAATCCATAGAGAAGGCTGTGCTCTTTGATCTTTATCAATAAGTATTTTAAGTCCTCTTCACTTTCAGCAAGCAAAATGTATCATCTGCACATCACAGGTTGTTAATGAGTCTTCCTCTAATTCTGATGCCATGTTTTTCTTCATATAACCCAGCTTCTCAGATTATTTGCTCAACATACAGGATGAATAAGTATGGTGAAAGAATACAACCCTGTCGCACACCTTTCTTGATTTTAAACCATTCAGTGTTCCCATGTTCTGTTTAAACAACTGCCTCTTGGTCCAGGTACAGATTCCTCATGAGCACAATTAAATATTCAGGAATACTCATACTTCACAATGTTGTCCATAGCTTGTCATGATCCACACAATCGAAAGCCTTTGCGCAGTCAATAAAGCACAGGTAAACATCTTTCTGATATTCTCTGCTTTCAACCAAGATCCATCGGACATCAGCAATGATATCCCTCATTTCACGGCCTCTTCTGAATCCAGGTTGAACCTCTGGAAGTTCTCTGTCAATGTATGCTTGCAGCCGTTTCTGTATTACCTTTAGTAAAACTTTACTTGCATGGGATATCAAAGAGATTGTCCGATGATTTCCGCATTCTGTTGGGGCACCTCTCTTTGGAATGGGCACAAATATGGATCTCTTCCAACAAATCAGCCAGATAGTTGTCTTCCAAATTTCTTGGCAGAGATGAAAGAATGCCCCTAGTTTGGCCTCACTTTCTTGAATGATTTCAATTTTTATTCCATAAATTTCTGGTGCCTTGTTCTTTGCCAATTCTTTCAATACACTGTGGACTTCTTCCTTAAGTATCATTGGCTTTTGATCATATGCTACCTCTTGAAATGGTTGAACATCAATCATTTCCTTTTGGTACAGTGACTCTGTGTATTCCTTCCATCTTCTTTTGATGCTTTCTGCATCATTTAATAATTTGCCCAGAGAATCCTTCAATAATGAAACTCAAGGCTTGAATTTTTTCTTCAGTTCCCCCAGCTTGAGAAATGCTGAGCATTTTCTTCCCTTTTGGTTTTCTGACTACAGATCTTTGCACATTTTGTTGTAATATTTGACTTTGTCTTCTCAAGTTGACCTTTGAAATTTTCTGTTCAGCTCTTAGACTTCCTTATTTCTTCCATTTGCTTTAGCATCTCTATGCTGGAAAGCAAATTTCAGTGTCTCTTCTCACATCGATTTTGATCTTTTCCTTCTTTCTTGTCTTCTTAAAGACTTTTTGCTTTCTTCCTGTATCATGTTCTTGATGTAATCCTACAACTCCTCTGGTCTTTGGTCTTTAGTGTTTAATGTATCAAACCTATTCTTCAGATGAGCTCTACATTCAGGTGGGATCTTTTCAAGGTCATATTTTGGCACTTGTAGTCTTGTTTTCATTTTTCTCAACTTCAGCTTGAATTTGTATTTGAACAATTGATGGTCTGTTCCACAGTCTGCCCCGGCCTTGTTTTGACTGATGATATAAAGCTTTTCCATTGTATCTTTCCACAGATGTAGTCAATTTGATTTCTATGTATTCTATCTGTGTGAGGTCCATGTGCATAGTCATCTCTTATGCTGTCTAAAGAAGGTATTTGAAATGAACAAATCATTGATTGTGCAGAATTCTATCATGCGTTCTCCTGCATCATTTCTATCACCAAGGCCATATTTTCCAGCTACTGATCCTTCCTCCTTATCCCCAGCCTTTGCATTCCAATCACCAGTAATGATCAATACCCAGAGAGCACTTGGTCACGTGCATTGCTGCCACCATGAGGACACGAGGGAGAATGAAACACTCTTCCTTGCTGCGTTTAGGAAATTAGACACAGAAATATAGGCACAACTTTTTGTTTTGTCTTCCTTTACTTCCTCTCATCTTTTTCTTCTTCTTTTCTTTTTATAGTGGGACCTGATCATTTTTCATAACAGTATAAACTTATAATGTTATCCTCTGAACAACTTCTCTGTTGAAAATCAGCAGTGGTTTCACTTTATTGTTCTTGCTACTTTATACTATTCGACCAGCTATGACTATGGAGCATTCCTTAGAACCCGGGATGGCCAGTCTTCATCTCATACTTTGGACAAGCTACGAGGAAGGGTCAGTCACTGGAGAAACATGTCATGCTTGGCAACGTGATGGTTCAGTGCAAAAGAGGAAGACCAAACAAGGTGGAATGGCACAGTGGCAGTGGCATTTGTCCCAAGCTTGAGGTTGGTGTAGGACCAGGCAGTGTTTTGTTCTCTTGTATATAAGATTTTTATCAGTAGGAACCAACTTGACGGCACTTAACAACAGCAACCACCAGTTATGACTTAGGCTCTGTCGTAGAGCTACAAAGGAAACTGTTGGGTACCTTTACAGTATTTTATAGTGACTGTGTTTTCAATTTTTGCCTATGGTTTAAGTGACCTATTCATTTAAATGGTCAAATACGCAGCAATGATTTTTAAACATCTTTCTTTGCAGACTTCATGTACCATGATTCAAAATGAAACTTAGTGTGGCTAAAGTTTCAAATCACATGGCTGATCCACTCTATGAAACCTATGGTGGTGGTGGTCTTGTGCCATGGAGTCGGTTCTGATTCAAAGTGAACCTGTACAGGGTTTCCAAAGCTGTAAATCTTTATGGGAGCAGAAAGCCTCATCTTTCTCCCACAAAACAGCTGGTAGTTTTGAACTGCTGATCCTGAGTTTAGTGGCCTGAGTCCTAACCACTATGCTACCGGAGAGTTCCTTATGAAGCATTATGCGAACCTAAAGGTCAGTGGTTCGAAACTACCAGCAGCTCCGTGGGAGAAAGATGAGGCTTTCTACTCCCGTAAAGATTTACACCCTCGGAAACCCTGTACAGGGTCGCTATGGGTCGGAACCGACTCAACGGCACTTAACAACAACAACAACAACAATGGTATAAATCTACACTGTGAACTACAGGGTTCAGGTCCACCAACCCGCCCCAGACAAAAGATTAGACTTTCAGTACTCCAAAGATTTATAGCCTCAAAAACCCTATACAGGGTCACTATGAGTAAGAACTCACTTGATGATACTTAACAACAACAGCAATGTAATAACTATTGTTGTTGTTAGGTGCCATCAAGTCAGTTCTGACTCATCGCAGCAACCCCAAATAGGATTTCCAAGGAGTGATGTTTGGTTTGAATCCCCAGCCTTGCAGTTAGCAGTCCAGGGCATGTGTGAATATATATTTATATTTGTTGTTGTTATGTGCTGTGGAGTCAGTTCCGACTCATAGCGACACTGTATAGGGTTTCCAAGGCTGTAAATCTTTATGGGAACAGAAAACCTCATATTTCTCCCATGGAACTGCTGGTAGTTTTGGACTGCTAACCATGAGATTAGCAGCCCGATTAGTAACCACTATGCTGCCAGAGCTCCTTATACATTTACATATATGTGTGTGTGTGTGCTCTAGGATAAGTACTACTGCAAGTTTGGTTTGAACTGAAAGAATGGTGGTTTGAATTCACCAGCTGCTCCTTGAAACCTTATACAGGGTTGCTATGAGTCAGAAACAACTTGTCAGCACTTAACATCAACAACAATATACATATATTTGTTGTTGTTAAGTGCCGTCGCGTCAGTTCTGACCCATATTTTTATATTTTTATAGGAGCAGAAAGTCTCATCTTTCACCTGTGAAACAGCTGGTAGTATTGAACTTCTGACCTTGAGGTTAGCAGCCCAACTCATAACCATTAAGCTACCAGAGCTACATATAATATATATATATATATATATAAACATTACACTTCAAAGTAAAGAAAGCAAAAATCCTCACAATTGGACTACATAACATTGGAGTAAATAAATTGGACTAAATAAATTATGACAAACAGATAAAACATCCAAGTTGTTAAAGATTTCATTTTGCTTAGATCCACAATCAATATTCATGGAAGCTGCCATCAAGAAATCAAATGATGTAATATATTAAGCAAATCTGCTGTAAAATACCTCTTTAAAATGTTAAAGAGCAAAGATGTCACTATGAGGACTAAGGCAAACTTGACCCAAGCCATGGTGCATTTAATCACCTCATATACATGTGAAAATTGGACAATGTATATGGAAGACTATAAAAGAATAAATGCCTTTGAATTAAGGTGTTAGCAAAGAATATAGAAAGTACCATGACTACCAGAAAAACAAACAAATCTGTGTTTGAAGAAGTATAGCCAGAATGCTCCTTAGAAACAAAGATGGTGAGACTTTATCTTGCGTACTTTGGACATGTTGTCAGGAGGGATCAGTCCCTGGAGAAGGACATCATGCTTGGTAAAGTGGAGGGTCAGTGAAAAAAAGGAAGACTCCCAATGATAGGGATTGACAGAGAAGCAGCAACAATGGGCTAAAACACAAAAATTGTGAGGCTGGTGCAGGATAAAGCAGTGTTTTGTTTGTTGTGCATAGGGTCACTAAGAGTTGGAGCCGACTGGATTGTACTTAACAACACAATGTTACAAAACATTTCTTTCACATTATTTTAAAAGAAACAAAGAAACGTCCCTTCCCCCCACAACTATCTGTATTTTTCACAGCGGACTGAAAAATCTGATGTAGCAAATGGCATCTATGTAGTTCTTCCTACTGAGTTTTACATGGACTTGATTCCATATCTTAACTTTGTTGTTGTTATTAAGTGGCATCAAGTCGGTTTCAACCCACAGCGACCCTGTATAGAGTTTCCAAGGAGCAGCTGGTGAGCTTGAGGTTCAAACTAACTTTGCAGTCCAGCGCATTAGTGCACAACACCACTCTAGGACTCAATATCTTAACTTGGTGGTGGTGGTGGTGGTGTGCTGTGGAGTCGGCTCCGACTCATAGTGACCCTGTACAGGGTTTCCGAGGCTGTAAATCTTTACGGGAGCAGAAAGCGTCATCTTTCTCCTGCGGAATAGCTGGTAGTTTCAAACTGCTGACCTTGCAACCACTAGGCTACCTGTAAAATCAATGCTTTATACTAGCATGATTGGAGGGAACTCAACTGTCAGTATTGGTAATGGCTTTGCTAGTATGTCATAACTGAAGACCTAGTATGTCATAGCTGAAGGAAATGGAGTCCTGGTGTGGCGCTGTGGGTTAATGCGCCAGACTGCAAAGCTGTTTGAACTGCAAGGGTGGCGGTTCAAGCTCACCAGCTGCTCTTCAGAAACCCTATACAAGGTCGCAATGGGTCGGAATTGACTCGATGGCATTTAACAACAACAACAAACTAGGGAAATAGTTTCCCTACCCACCTCTGGATTTCTTCATTAGAATTTAATACAGGAAAAAGAGACAAAAGGTGCAATCTTACCATTATCATTGCCTTGCTTGATTTCCTCCGCTGTTCGGTCTATTAGTACGTACAAGGACCAAACCACACAGGTGATCGCAATGACGTGGAATGTGACAGAGCAGAATATTTTCCTCCTCTCGCTCGTGGTCATCTGTAGTTTCTCCCACTGCAGTCAAAAAAGAATCACAAAAAATGGATTTTTAATTGAAACATTTTGCTATTATCTTCTTAGGCATAGTTATTAGTTGGAAAGAAAACATTAAATACTTGTAATTTCAGATAAGACCATACATTTTTAAAGTCTTCATATTTGGAAAGATATAAAGCTTAAGTTGCAAATAAATATATATGAAAATGAAAACAAATATAATCACCTTTACTCTAAATGACAAGTCATTTCTGTTTTGCCAGGTCATAGTTTCTTCATCTTTAACATGGATAACTTTAATATTCTATAACTCTTAGAAAATATTTCTTTCCAGGTGTTTACCTATTATTGTTAGTGTACTAGTCCTTGGTAATATGAGGGTGTAAAGATTTCCTTCTAAGGAGCCCCCATGGCGCAAGTAATTGATAATTGGATGCTAACACAAAAGTTGGAGGTTTGAACCTAGCTAGCTGCTCTGTGGAAGTAAGGCTTGGCATCATGAGTGTAACCATGTTTGACAGCTGTGAGTTTGGCCTCTGTTTTTTAAGAGTACAGGGTTGTAAGTCAAAATCCGTAACACTTTCCTTTGGGATCAATATATAACCTGATATAATATGGCATTCTTCATTGTGTGCATTTGACAAGTACTTAAATGGCTGCAAGGTAACTGGGAAAGAAAGTAAACTTCTGTTTATAACTCTTTGTCTAGAAAAACAAGTTTTATCATTTAGCTAACATGGCAGGCATGCACTAATCAGTCCAGATTTGTTGCTGCCACCAGGATTGTAACTCCTATCTTAACCACTGTTCCTTAATCATACGCCTCACAAAGTTTAGGGCAGTTCTTTTAGTCTGGGAAGGGACGAGTTGGCCACCATTTTTTATATTAATAAGTTCAAGTTTATTGCAGGAAATGTCTCCATTATTTAAAGTAATAAATTCTCAACGGAAAAAAGTTACAATAATTTATTTTAGTTTTATTGTTGAAAACACAACAAAACATACACCAATTTAACAAGCTCTACATCTACAATTCAGTGCCATTGATCACATTCTTCAAATGTGCAATCATTCTCACCATCCTTTTCCTAATGCATGGTGAGTTCAATATTCTTCGCCAACACCATAGTTCAAATACATCAGTTCTTCTTTGGTTTTTCCCTATTCACTGTCCAGCTTTCACATGCATATGATACAATTCAACATACTGTGGCATGGCACAGGGCAACCTTAGTCTTCAAAGTGACATCTTTGTTCTTTAACAGATTTTGTTCAACAGTCATTTGATTTCTTGATTGTTGCTTCCATGAGGATTGATGTGGATCCTAGTGAAATGAAATCCTTGAAAACTTTACTCCTTTCTGATTATCATCATATAGTTCATTGGTCCAGTTGTGAGGATTTTTGTTTCCTTTGCAATGAATTGCAATCCATACTGAAGACTGTATTCTTTGTTCTTTATCAGGAAATGCTTCAAGTCCTCTTTGCTTATGGCAAATAAGGTTGTGCCATCTGCATATCACAGGTTGTTAATGAGCCTTCCTCTAATCCTGATGCCATGTCCTTCTTCATATAGCCTAACTTCTCAAATTATTTGTTCAGCATACAGATGGAATCACAACAGTTGACTGCTTTTGTATAAGCAATAAAACACAAACATTTCCAGGTATTTTCTGCTTTCAGTCAAGATCCATCTGACTTCAGCAATGATACATGTTTTTCCATGTTTTCTTCTGAATCTGGCTTGTATTTCTGTCAGCTTCCTGTTCATGTACTGCTACAACTATATTTGAATTTTCTTAAGCAAAATTTTACCTGCGTGTGATATTAAAGATATTGTTTGACCATTCCACATTACATTGAGTCATCTTTCTTTGGACTGAGTGCAAATATGGATCTCTCCAATTGGTTGGCCAGGTAACTGTCTTCCAAATTCCTTGTCACATACAAATGAGTTCCCCTAGTGCTTCATGAGTTTGTTGAAATATTTTAATTGGTATTTTTGTCAATTCCTGGAACATAGTTTTTCACTAATGCCTTCAGTGCAACTTTTGCTTCCTCCTTTAATACCCTCGGTTCAAGATTCATATCTTAAAATGGTTGAATATTGACCAGTTCTTTGTGATACACGGATTGTGTATTCTTTCCATCTTCTTTTGATGTTTTTTCATTGTTCATTATTATGCCTGGAGAACTCTTCAATGTTGTGACTTGAGGCTTAAATTTTTCTTTAGTTCTTTCAGCTACAGAAATGAAGAGCATGTTCTTCCCTTTTGGATTTCTAATTCCAAGTCTCCGTGCATTTCGTTCATTATAACAGTTTGTCTACTTGAGCTGCCCTTTGGAATTTTTTGTTTAGCTCATTTACATCATTTCTTCCCTTTACTTTAGTAAGAGCATGTTTTAGAGTCTCTTTTGACTTCACGTTGGTCTTTTCTTAATATCCACTCTTTTAATGACCTTTTGCTTTTTTCATGTTTGATGTTCTTGATGTCATATCACAACTCATCTGATCTTCAGTTATTAGTATTTAGTGCATCAAATCTGTTCTTTAAATTCAGGTGGAATATCCTCAAGGTTGTACTTTTGCTCTCATGACCCATTTAGTTTTCTTCAGTGTCAGGTTGAACTTGTATTTAAGTCTGTATTTAGTTTGTTCCACAGTTGGCTTTGGTTTTGTACTGACTGATGGTCAATTTTCACGTTGTTTGTTGATGCGTATCTGAATAGTATTTGCATTAACTGGTCTTCCTTGTTGTTGCTGTTGTTAAGTGTCGTCGAGTAGGTTTTGACCCGTAGTGACCCTGTATAAGGTTTCTGAGGAGCAGCTAGTGAGTCTGAACTGCTGACCTTATGGTTCAAAGTGACTTTGGAGCCCAGCACTTTGACCCACAGCACCACACCAGGACTCTGATTTTCCTTGCTGGCATATAGATATTATACAATCTCAGATAGATATTATACTTCAAGATATATATTGAAAAGTTCCTTTTCATAGTGAATGTGACACCGTTCTTCCTGAATTTATCATTCTTGGCATATTAAATCACGTTTTGTTGTTGTTGTTGTTAAGTGCCATTGAGTCGGTTTCGACCCATAGCGACCCTGTACAGGGTTTCCGAGGGTGTAAATCTTTATGGGAGTAGAAAGCCTCATCTTTCTCCCGCGGAGCTGCTGGTAGTTTCGAACCACTGACCTTAAGGTTCGCAGCCCGATTCGTAACCACTATGCTACCAGAGTTGTTAGGTGCCATCAAGTAAGTTAAAACTATCAGTGACCTTAGGCAATAGAACAAAACACTGCCCAGTCTGGCACCACCCTCACAATTGCTGTTATGCTGAGCTCATTGCTGCTGCCACAGTGCCAGTCCATCTTGTTGGGGGTCTTCTATTTCTTGTTGATCCTCCACTTTACCAAGAATGATGTCCTTCTCCATGAACTGGTCCCTTCTGATAATATATCCAAAGTATGAGATGAAGTCTTACCATCCTGGCCTGCAAGGGACATGCTAGTTGTACTTCTTACAACACAGATTTGTTTGTACTTCTGGCTGTTTATGGTACTTTTAATATTCTTCCCCCTTACCATAGCTCAAATGTATCAATTTTTCTACGGTCTTCCTTATTCTTTGTCCAACTTCCACATGCATATGCAGTTACTGAAAACATCATGACTTGGGTCAGGTGTACTTCAGTCCTCAAAGTGACAGCTTTCCTCTTGAGCACTTTGAAGAGTTCTTGTGCAGCACATTTGACTAATGCAATACATCGTTTGATTTTTTGACGGCTGCTTGCATGAGTATTGATAGTGGATCCAAGCAAAATGAAGTCTTGGAAATGTCAATCTTTTCTCCATTTATCATGATGTTATTTATTGGTCCAATAGTGAGGATTTTTTATTTCTTTACATTAGGGTGCACCTTATACCAAAGGCTGTGGTCTTTGATTTTCATCAATAAATATTTTAAGTCCTCTTCACTTTCAGTAAGCAAGGCTGTATCATTTGCACATTGTAAGTTGTTGATGAGTTGTCCTTCAATCCTGATGACTCATTCCTATTCATATACTCCAGCTTCTCAGATTATTTGCTCAGCATACAGATTGAATAAATATTGGCACACACTTGCCTGATTTTAAACAATTCATTGTCATTTTGTTCTGTTTGAACCACTGCCTCTTGTTCTTTGTACAAGCTCCTCATAAGCACAATTAAGTGTTCCAAAATACCCAGTTCCCACAATGTTGTCCGTACCTTGTCATGATCAACACAGTCAAATTTTTTGCAAAGTCAATCTTCAGGCACTACATCAGACAATGTTTGTCTAGTATTCATAAGGATTTCAGAGGCTAACACTCAGAAGTGGACCACATCCTAGTCTGTTCTTTTTCTGGAAGCTCTGATGAAACCTGTCTATGATAGGCTATCTTGCTGGTATCCAAAATTTCAGCATTACAACAAAACGCAAGACACCACTGTAGGACAAACTGACAGACATAGGGGTTTGAAGATTAAGATTCTATAACTTCATTTATGTTGTTGTTGTTGCTAAGTGCCATTGAGTTGGTTCTGACTTTCAGTGATCCTGTATAAGGTTTCCAAGGAGCATCTTGAGTTTGAACAGCCAACCTTATAGTTCAAACCAACCTGGTGTCTTATCCTATAAAACCACACCAGAACTCCATAACTTCATTTATAAGATAGCTTAAAGTCTGACACTGATGCTGCAGAGAACTTCTTATATGTTTTAGAAGAAAAAAAGAGTTTTATTTACAAACACAATTAGTTCAACTAGTCTTAGTAACTAGTCATAATACACATAGTTTGGCTTATAGGAATCTGTTTAGAGTGAATTAACACACTATACTTCACCTTGGTTTTCCCTCCTCCCTTTCATCGAATTATATTTTATGCATTATTCTAAGTAAACATTGAAGAAATCTTAGCCGTATGATTTGCAAATAAACATGTTTCAATTTAGATGCTAGTTTGAATAAATCAATACTGAATTTAGGAGATTTTACTAGCTTTTATAAAAATTTCATACCATGTCTATGAAAGATTGAGTTCTTAAAATCTAGGTTTATTGTTTATCTATTTTAATTTCAGTGTGACTAGCCTATATCATCATGGTGGTGGTGGTGGTTACATGCTGCGGGGTAGTTTATGACTCATGGCAAACCATTATAAGGTTTCTGAGGTTGTAAATCTTTAGGAGCAGAAAGCCTCATCTTCCTCCCATGGAGCAGCTGGTCGATTCAAACTGCTAAAGATATTGGCATTCACTTTGGGACATTTAGGATATTTGAACAATAAAACTTCTTACCTATGCCATCCTGCACTATTTATTTGGCAATATTAAATACTGAGGTAATCCAGGGAATATCTATTAAATCACAAAATACTTTTGCCAAGTAATTATAGTCTATGAACTACAAGGTCAGTGGTTCAAGCTCACCAGCTGCTCTTTGGAAACCCTATACAGGGTTGCTATGGGTTGGAATCTAACTTGACGGCACTTAACAATAACAACAACAATATGATGATATAAAGGAGCTGTGGGGGCTCTGGTAGATCTGGTAGTGGATTATAAGCTGAGCGTCTCACTACAAGGTCAACAGTTTGAATCTACCAGCCAAGATGATATAGGCTATTCAGAATGAAATTAAATTAGTAATTGATTTTCTTAAATCTAAGGTACAATTTAATGAAATAGCTGGAACATGTTCATCTGTGGCTTATCAAATCATTTTAAAGACCCCTTATAGCTCCAAACAACAGAAACTTTGAAGATACTACCTCTAAATATCAGTAACAAAAGAAGTGAAGGGTAAGCGAATCATTAAACTTCTGTGATTTCCTTCATACATCCTAATAGGAACCATTCAGAAATTCAGTGACCAGCACACAAGTATATGCAGTACAACACTGTCCTCTTCTGAGTAATTACATTATTGCACATACATTCAGTACATGGCACCAGCAGAAAGCAATTAGTTTTACAAATTGCACATTCATAGTCTTGCAATTTCAGGCTTGTGTATAAACTTTGAATACATTTGTAAGATTCAGCAGTGAGAAACCTATAAGAAGGAAAGGATAGAACACTTAAATCATGGCTCCACCTCTGCATTTGAGCAAAGCTGTTATGAAATTGCCTTAATACTTACGAGGATGAAATTCAATGCCAGTTCAGAAAACATTTTGTCATTAAAAAATAGTAACTACAAAATAGTTGCCACAATGAGCTCAAACACATCAATGATAATGAAGGTGGTGCATAACCAGAAAATGTTTGGCTCTGTTGTATATAATGTTACCATTGTGTTGGAATGACACCTAACAACAATGAATCTGTAGAAATGCATATAATATTTTCTCTCTTATGTTAATTTCATAAAATAAATTTTGATTATTTTACACAAATTATTTTGATGATTTATTCTCATTATTACAATATGTGGAGAAACTAAATGTATATAAATAGCAACTTTAATGTAGAATAGAATCATAGGACACAGAAACTTTGGGTGTGTGAGTACTCTTAATGTTGGTATTTGGTGGTTGTGTGCCTTGGAGTAAATTCTGACTCAGTGACTCTGTATAGAGTTTCTGAGGCTGTAAATCTTTACAGGAGCAGAACTGCCTCATCTTTCTCCTGTGGAACAGCTGGTAGTTTCAAACTGCTGACCCTTCAGTTAGCAGTCCAGCGTGTAATCCACTAAGTTACCAGGACTCCGTGAGTTCTCTTAATGGTGGTGGTGGTGATTTGCCTTGGAGTTTGTTCCGACTCACAGTGACCCTGTATAGGATTTCTGAGACTATAAATCTTTACGGGAGCAGAAAGCTTCATCTTTCTCCCACAAAATCGCTGGCAGTTTCAAACTGCTGACCTTGAGGTTAGCAGTCTGACTCGTAACCACTATGCTACCCACTGTTATATCTCTAGGCTTGATTGGTAGAGATATAGCAGCACTGCATTAGGCCAAGTTTTTGCAGAATATGTTCCTCTGACCAGTAGCATCAGTGTCACTTAGGCACTTGTTAGAGATGTAAATTTGTAAGCTCCAACTCTGTGTTGTCTTCTTTCCATAAAACACTCAAAACCACAAAACCTTGCCCTGTCATTGATTTAGTGCAGCTTCCTGTCAATGGAGCAACCTTACTTTTGGCTTGCCACCAGCTGGGCAGCAACAGCCGCTGTCTTTCCTCTTCGGATTTTTCAAACCTCAAGTTCCTCAGTCTTAAGGGCTTACCTATCTCTCCAGTGATCATATTGAAGCTTGTTTAGACGATAAGGCAGTATCTTTCTTTTTCTCAAAGGAACAGGAGAGGGGAGGCACCCCCGCAACCCCATACCACCAAATACAACTCTCTCTCTTTTTTTTTTTTTCCAAACACAACTCTTTACACTGACAATCTGTCCTGTTGTTGTTAGGAGATGTTGAATAGGTTCTGATTCATAGCAATACATGCACAACAGGATGAAATACTGTCCAATCCTTCAACAGCCTCACAATTGTTTGAATTCATTGTTGCAGCCACTGTGTAACTCTAATCTCAATGGGGGAGGAGTCTTCCTCTTTTCTTATTGACCCTCAACTTTACCAAGCATGATGTCCTTCTCCGGGACTGGTCCCTCCTGATAACATGTCCAAAATATGAGAGATGAAGTCTCAGCATCCTGGCTTCTAAGAGCATTCTGTTTGTACTTCTTTCAACACAGCTACTTTCTTCTGGCAATCATGGTATTTTTAATATTCTTCGCCAACACTATAATTCAAACACATTAATTCTTCTTGTTGTTGTTAGGTGCCATTGAGTCGGTACCGACTCATAGCGACATTATGCACAGCAGAACGAAACACTCCCTGATCCTGGGCCAACCTCACTACTGTTGCTACGCTTGAGTCCATCGATGCTGCCATTTGGCTAATCCATCTCATTGGGGGTCTTCCTCTTTTTCTCTGACCCTCCACCTTACCAAACATGGTATCCTTCTCCAGCAACTGGTCCCTCCTGAAAATGTGTCCAAAGTATTAGAGACGAAGTTTGGCAATCCTGACTTCCAAGGAGCACTCTGGCTGCACTTCTTCCAACACAGATCTGTTGGTTCTTTTGGCAGCCCATGGCACTTTCAATATCTACCTCCAACACCATAATTCAAAAGCATCAATTCTTGTTGTTGTTGTGAAGTGCCGTCAAGTCGATTCTGACCTATAGCGACCCTGTATACAGTTTCTGATGATCAGCTGGTGAGCTCGAACCGCCAATCTTGCAGTTCAAACGGCTTTGCATTAACCCACAGCGCCACACCAGGACTCCTCAATTCTTCTTAGGTCTTCCTTACTGACTGTCCAGCTTTCACATGCATATGAGGCCACTGAAAATACCATTATCTTGAGTTAGAAGTACTTTAGTGCTCAACCCACTCTCTCCTCTCTTATCAATCTTTAAATTCTCTTTTACACTTCACAGTAAGGATAAAGTAAGGGTGACTAATAGTCTAGTATAGTACAGTATAGCACAGCATAGTACAGTATAGTATCAGGTGTTCCTATTTAAATTATTTGCATTTGCATTCTATCCTAAAATATAATTTGAAAAATGTTACATGAATGTTTTTAAAAATTTTAGTACCAGTGAAGGATAAAAGCAGTTTATTTGTACAGTATTTAAATACATGTAGGGACTCCTGGTCTGGCACTATCGGATAAGCACTAGACGGAGAACCACAAGGTTGGCTGCTCAAACCTACCAGCTGCTCCTTTGAAACCCTGTACAGCATCCTGATGTGGCAATGTGGGCTAATGAGTCAGCCTGCAAAGGCGTTTGAACTACAACGTCTGTGGTTCAAGCTCATCAGTCGCTCCTTGGAAACCCTACACAGGGTCGCTATGGGTCGGAACCGACTCAATGGCACTTAACAACAATAACAGGGTTGCTATGAGTAGGAATCGAGTCGACAACATTTAACAATAAGAGCAACAGCAGGGACAGGAAGTACGGTGGTTCTGGAGGCTAAGTTGTTATTGTTGTTGTGTGTCGTGGAGTCAGTTCGGACTCATAGCGACCTTGTACAGGGTTTCCGAGGCTGTAAATCCTTACGGGAGCAGAAAGCCTCATCTTTCTCCCGCGGAACAGCTGGTAATTTCCAACTGCTGACCTTGCGGTTTGCAGTCCGATTCATAACCACTACGCTACCAGAGCTCCTTGGAGGCTAAGTACTGCACTACAAACCACCAGGTCCGCTGTTCCAGCCTGTCAGTGGCTTCTCGGGATAAAAATGAGACTTGCTGCTCCCACAAAGATTTACATCTGGTCGTTATGAGTCGAAACCGACTCCACGGCACATAACAAGAATTTGGACGACTTTACCAAATCTCTTTTCTTTTCTTCCTTTGCAAACGTTCACATTTCCTAGCTTTCTACACAAACGATCCATTGCCACTGAGTTGATTCTGACTCATAATGGCCAAGTATAGAGTTTCAGAGACTGCAAATATTTAATGGAGCAGACGGCTTCATCTTTTTTCCCCCACAGAGCAGCGGGTGCATTTGACCTACCGACCTTGAAGTTAGCAGTCAAATGCTCATCCCACATCACCACCAGATTTACACAGGACCCAGATATAGCGCAAATTCACATTATCAACTGTAATGCTATAGCAAATAACCACCACCAGGTGGCGCAAGGACCAAACTAGTGACTAGTACCAGTACCAAAAGAGTTTTGTTTTTGTTTTTTTAAGGCATGGCCAGAACCTAGTGGTCCTATCAGACAGCTGCTCAGTTCTGGTCATTTTATTTAAAAGAAACGTCCAAACAAAAACCAAACCATTGCTACAGAGGCATTTCCAACTCATAGAACTCTAGATGACAGAGTCGAACAGTTCCAGAGGGTTTCCCAGGCTATAATTTTTATGGACACGGACTACCATTTTCTTTCTCTTGCAGAAAGAGCAATTGGCGGTCGATTGCTTTAACGACCACTGTTCCACCGGCGCTTCTGTCATGCCATCAACCTGTCATAAATTCAAAGCGGCATTTTAGCTGTTTTAAAATTTAGGACCCTGTTTATCATAGTATGTTGTTGGTAAGTGCTGTCGAGTCAGTTCTGACTCCTAGCAACCCTGTATAGTTTCCAAGGGGCGATTGGTGTGTTTGAACCGCCGGTCTTGCGGTTCAAACCGACCTTGCGGTTGAGTGCTTATTCTACAGCACCACACGAGGGCAGTGAAAATAATACCTGCATTATTGTTAAGTGCCATTGAGTAGGTTCTGACTCATAGTGACCCTATTATAAAGTTTCCAAAGAGCAGCTGGTGGATTTGAATCATCTAGATTACTCGCTGGGCTGCTAACCGCAAGGTCGGTAGTTTGAATTGAGCAGTCGTTCCCTGGGATAAATATGAGCCTTTTTACTCCAGTAAAGACCCTGCCTCGGAAACCCTACGCAGGGTCGTTCTGAGTCTGAACCGACTCCACAGCACATAATCACCACCATCATTCTATTAGCTGTCCAGTGCTCATCCTACAGTGCCACATCAGGGCTTCCTGCATTAGAAGTCCTAAAATGTACTAGTTATCTAACGTGCCTTGTTGTTATTAAGCTATATTGTGCTAGAGGGTAATAAGTAAAGTCAGCAAAAGTTCCGGGGCTTGCTACATAGAGAAATTTCTAGAGGGTACAAGGATCTGAGGAGTCCAGGAGTCACACTGCAGGATAATGCACTGAACGGCAAGTTCGCCAGTTCAAACTCACTAGAAGCTCCTCGGAAACCCTACACAGGAAGCTTTGAGTTGGAATCCATTTGACAGCACTTAACAACAACAACACAAGAATCTGAGGGAGTGGCTCCAGTGCGTTTTCCAGCAGC
>NW_006408720.1:2268964-2281773 GCF_000296735.1 Chrysochloris asiatica | reverse complement strand
ACAGGAAGCTTTGAGTTGGAATCCATTTGACAGCACTTAACAACAACAACACAAGAATCTGAGGGAGTGGCTCCAGTGCGTTTTCCAGCAGCGGTAGCAACCTAGAAATACAATATTTTGGGTCCCACCCCAGATTTTCTGAATCCGAAATTCTGGCAGTGGGGCCCAGCAATCTGTGTTTTAACAAGGTCCCAGGTGTTTTTGGTTTAAGCTACAATTTGAGAACCTCCAGCCGAATGAATGACACTTGGCAGAGTTCTAAGATGACATCAGTGGACTATGTGATAAACTTTCTACAAAAGGGAAATCAACAAATAACTTTGGTTATCTGTTAAAATGGAAATATTTCAGGGTGTGTTAGAAATCACAAGTCAGTGAATTTTTATTGAAATAAAATGAGTTAGCTTATTAATCACAAAATCCAACTTACATTATTTAAAATTTCACTTTTAAAATTCGTTCTTACCTGACACAAAAGCTTGTTAATATCCAATCATTTTAGTTTCAATTTCAAATATTTTGGGAGAAAACCAAACAATAATTTTTTAATGTTTCTCTCTTGAGATTTTATTGAATCTCCAAGTTCATAAATAAGCCTAAGGTAAATAATTCCCTTATTTAACACCAGGAGAAAAAATCCAACCTTTTTGATTTTTAGTAAAATTTAATGCAAGTTGGATGATGAGTAGGAAACAGGAAAGCAATGTTGTGATGCAGAGTCAGGCAGTGGCTTGAGTTTACTTATTAGTTTCAGGCACTCATTACAGGACACAACTTAGGAAATGTGTGTGACGTAAATGTGCCCCTCAACGGTATTATAAATTTCCAAGTGAATGGGTCTCTATGCTTTCTTCGAAAGAGTCCCAATAGCAAATGTTTTATCTATTAATTCTCCATGAGTCTATTATGTTGTTGTTGTAAGGTGCCATCAAGTTGGTACGCACTCATAGCGACCCTATGCACAACAGAAAAAATTCTCCTTATTAATTCTCTCTTCTATGTTTGGTCTACCAATCATCCAATTATTTGACATCTTTTATGCTCATCCAACATATATTTTTGGCTGCGTGCAGTTCCTCTCTTCCCTTCATAATAGAACAACATAAAATGATCTGCTGCAGCAGGGGTTAGGGCCTACATCGAAAGACATTATGAACAATGTCTCTGGTTGAAATACAAATATTCTATTAGCAACTATCATCTTGGAGCACATGATTTAGATTTGAGGGAAGTAGTCTTTGATACTCAGGCTAGGACAAAGATAAAACTGCATGGAATTGACAGTCTGACTGATAAAATGACTTTTGTTCCCTCCAGGAAGAGGGATACTTGGTTTCACTTTGCTCTTTCTCGGTTTGAGTTGTCCTTTATGCTTTCAGCAAGCAAGCTTGTGTCATATGCATATTTCAGGTCATTAATGAGTCTTTCTCATACCACATTTTCTTCATATAGTCTCGGATTATTTGCTCAGCACACAGATCAAATATGTATGGTGAAAGGATACAACTCTGACACACACCTTTCCTGATTTTAAATCTGAACCTTTGTTCAGATTCCACATAAGTGAAACTAAGGATTCTGTAATTCCCATTTTTCACAATGTTATCAATAATTTGTTATGACCCATGTAGTCAAATACCTTTGCATAGCCAATAAAATACAGGTAAACATCTTATGATATGTCTGATGTCAGTAATGATATCTCTTATTTCATGCCCTCTTCTGATTCTAGCTTGACTTTCTGGCATCTCCCTGTCAATGTACTTCTGCTACTGTGTTTGAATAATCTTCAGAAAAATTTTACTGGTATATGATAAGAATAATATTTTTTGATATTTTTCCCATTCTATTGAATTACTTTTCTTTGGAATGGTCATCTATATGAATCTCTTCCAATTGATTGGCCAGGTAGCTGTCTTCCAAATTCTTTGTCATTTATAAGTGAGCACCTCTAGTGCCACATGAATTTGTTGAAACATTTGGTATTCTGTCAATTCCTGGAGCCAGCTATGAATAGAACATGACTAGAGATTTTGTTGGATAACCATACAACTGAGAACCACAAGGTTGGTATTATGAGCCTACCAGCAGCTACATGGGAGAATGATGAAGCTTTCTTCTCATGCAAAGATTTATAGCCTCAGAAATTCCATTTGGGATCAATATGAGTTGGAACTGAGTTGACAGCACTTAACAATAACAATAACATATCGAATCCATACAACATACTCATTGAGGTATATATTGACTCCAACACTGAGTAGTGAACTACGAAGTTTAGCAGATCACTCAGTGGTACGAGGTGGAATGCTGGACTTGGTGTAGTAGTGTGCTGTGGGTTATTTTAATTATCTGTTCTTCAGTTTCCTAATCGGTGAAATGGTGATAAAAATAGTACTTAGTTTATAGGCGAAGGTATAAATGAATTAATTCATAAAAATATATAACAGGCATTTAGTAATAATTAAATAAATAGTAGCAAATATCATTTTGCAGCATCTCTTCCATTTTGACTTTGGTTGTTCTTACCTTCCAGATTAATGCCTCATGTTGATAACATCACGGAACAATGAAGAAGGGATGAATTTGGATTTGTTCATGCAGAATTCAAAAATTGACCAAAGGCCCCTGTCTATATTTTCTCAATACAAATAGATTTTTTTCTGAATATTGTATCTCATAGCAGGGAAATACAATATGTGTTTGGTAACTATAGGAGCTCTGGTAGTGTAGTGGTTATGAGTTGGGATGCTAATCTCATGGTTAGCAGTTGGGAACTGCCAATGGTTCCATGGGAAAAAGATCAGGGTTTCTGCTCCCATAAAGATTTACAGCCTTGGAAACCCTATCCAGGGTTGCTACGAGTCAGAATCTACTCCATGGCACATAACCACCAACCACCACCATTTGAAGAATGAGAAGGATAAATCAAAGAGTTACTATGTGCATACCAAGTAAAATTATTTAAAAGACTACACAATGATAACTTCTTTTCTATTAAGATTTGGGGGGGGGGGGGGGAAATCATAACTTGTATATGAATCAATAATTTTTCATCTTTTTAATCTAGAAATTGAATTCAAAGTATTGTATTAAGGCTTTATATTTCTCAAAGAAAAAAACACTGCTCTGGGTGACAGATTACACAAAACTTTAAAGGGAACGTTCCAAATACACTGAAAGTGTAATACGGTTATGTGGGCTATAATTACATCTTCCTTGAGTAACTTTGAAGGTAGGAGACATCCAGACTGCAAAAATCCTGAATGTGCCCTAGGGCTGCAATTTTGACCGTCTTGGTAATTACAAAACTCAAGAAGCTACCTGAGAATGGATAAGAGAAACCACTAAGTTTTTCCTCAAGTTAATTAACTTGAGTTTCTACACAGGATGACCATTAATGTTAGTTTTTATAAACCTTTTTTTGAGACCAGACAGTGTAATAAGACAAGAAGGTTTCACATTACTTTACAGTATTTACAATAGTACTTGGAACAGCCAGTACTAGTCACCTTCACGTCAATCAGTGCTCACTCATGGTGACCCTATGTGTGCCAGACTAGAGCTGTGTTCCATATGGTTTTATTGGCTGATTTTTCTGAAACAGATAGCCAGAGCTTTCTGCTGACATGTCTCTAGGTAGATTTATACCTCCAATATTTTGGTTAGCACTGAGCATGTTAATTCTTTGTCTATTCAAGGATTCCCTCCTTTGCTCTTTTCTGCTCTACCAAATTTATTAGCTTCTGGTTTAACAAAAGCAATGCCTTCTTATTTCCCTACCAAAAATCTCATTTTCATAAAACCCCTTCCCTAAGTTTTACCTTTTGTTTCTCTTCCTGTCCCAAACTACCATTCCATCTCTCCCCTGAAGTCCATTCCTTCATTTGTCCTTGGAGATACAGCTTTCTCATTTATCTCCACCTTGCTCCCTGATTTATATTTACTCCATCTTTCTCCACAGTTTCTCTTCATTTCTTTTCTTCTTCTTCTGTTTAAATACGCTCTAGTCCTGGTGTGTGGATCATGACAAGCTATGGACAACATTGCGAAGTATGAGTATTCCAGAACACTTAATTGTGCTCATGAGGAATCTGTATATGGACCAAGAAGCAGTTGTTCGAACAGAACATGGAACACTGAAAATTAAAAAAGGTGTGCGACAAGGTTGTATTCTTTCACCGTACTTATTCAACCTGTAATGCTGAACAAATAATCCGAGAAGCTGGGTTCTATGAAGAAAAACGTGGCATCAGGATTGGAGGAAAACTCATTAACAATCTACGATATGCCAAGATACAACCTTGCTTGCTGAAAGTGAAGAGGACTTAAAACATTTACTAATGAAAATCAAAGAGCACAGCCTTTGGTATGGATTACATCTCAGTGTAAAGAAAACCCAAATCCTCACCACTGGACCAATAAACAACATTCTATCAATGGAGAAAAGATTGAAGTTGTCAAGGACTTCATTCTTCTTGGATCAACTATCAACACTCATGGAAGCAGCAGTCAAGAAATTAGATGACGTATTGCATTAGGCAAATCTGCTGCACAAGACCTTTTGAAAGTGTTGAAGAACAAAAATGTCAGCTTGAAGACAAGGTATGCCTGACCCAAGCCATGGTATTTTCAATAACTTCATATGCATGCGAAAGGTGGACAGTGAATAAAGGAAGACCTTAGAAGAATTGATGCTTTTGAGTTAAGGTGTTGGAAGAGAATATTGAAAGTGCCATGGGCTGCCAAAAGAGCCAATAGATCCGTTTTGGAAGAAGTGCAGCCAGAGTGTTCCTTGGAGGAGGCCAAGATGGCCAAACTTCGTCTCTCATACTTCAGACATAGTGTCAGGAGGGACCAGTCGCTGGAGAAGGATATCATGTTTGTTGGTAAGGTGGAGGGTCAGAGCAAAAAAGGAAGACTCTCAACGAGATGGATTGGCCAGGTGGCTGCATCGATGGACTCAGGTGTAGCAACAGTAGTGAGGTTGGCCCAGGATTGGGCAGTTTTTCGTTCTACTGTGTGTAAGGTTGCTATGGGTCAGTACTGACTCGATGGTACCTAATAACAACAAAACAGCCCTGGTGTGGCGCTGTGTGATAAAGCACTGGACAGCAAGGTCAGTTAGAACCACAAGGTCGGCAGTTCAAACTTACCAGCCACTCCTTGGAAGCCCTATATAGGGTTGTTATGGGTCAGAATTGATTTGACGGCACTTAACAATAACAACAGTTTCTACCACATAATTTTTTCTTAAAACATCCCTCTACCACCAGTCCTCCAACTCATGTGATTGTTGTTAACTAGATGCTATTGAGTTTATTTCTATTTATGGCAACCCTATGTGTGCAAAACAGAATTACTCCATAGGATTTTCAAGACTGCGACCTATCAGAAACAGATCAAAAGACATTTCTTTCAAAGCAACTCTGGATGGGTGTGAATCACTAACTTTTCTTAGCCATTTGCACCACAGAGGAATACTCCAGTGATGCCCAGTTTCATTTCTTTCATTTTCAAACTGATGCTCTCCACTTTATAATGTCCTCCTTTCTCCTGAGACCCACTTCATTCTGATTTCTGCCTCTACCATGTGTCTAATATTTTGCTGAGATGAACAATGACTTCAAATTAGATAGACAAATCAAATTTAGTACTATCTTACCATACTTATCTGACATAATCCTTTCCTTTACGTGGTTGGCTTTCTTTTTTCTTTTATTTTTAAATAAATGTTTCATTGTGAATTATGTGGTAGTTTACATGGGAGAACATTAGTTTTATATTCATTCTATCAAACATCATTTCATTGCCATAGTTACAATCTTGTCCATGCATCACCAACCAACCAAAGGGTATACCCTGCAAGGCTGTTTCCACCCACCCCACCCCGGTCATCAGCACACAGCCCCTTTCCCTCTCTGGATCTCAAGTCCCCAGCCACTCCATTTGTCTACATCATCATCTCTGCCTCCATCTCAGTCATCATTGATTCTCTGGGTAGGGTCCCGCTCTCTGCTCTTTTCTATTGCTGGTCCCAGGGCCCTCCGTTCCTAGACTGAAAAATTAATTACTCTCCTCCTTGCTATAAAATGGCCACCTTTACATTTCCAACCCTCACAATCAGTCCTGGTAAATATTATTCACTATTGCATCACAAGAGACCCATCTGCATTTCATTTCATCAGCCCTTCCTAGACAGGTTGGATACTACTCACTGGAGACTCTACCTTCCTCCACACCCTCTGGATCTAGGTTCCCTCTTGAAAGCTTGTAAGCCAGTCACTTCTTGCCTTTGTAGCCCTCTCTCCCCCCATTTTGGGTAGCCAATGTCCAAGTTGCCCATCCCTGTCTACTTGTTGTGTGGAGGGGGTGGGAATGATTCTTGCAGTAAGGGTCTGTTTCCTCTTTTGAGCTACTGCATCTATAGGTGTAGGTCACGTTTATCAAATTGTATCAGATGATGCTTTTTTTCCTCTTCTTTCTTCTTTGGGTTGAGCTCTGATCATCCAGTCATTGAAGCCAGGTCAAGTGGGTATTATCTGCAAGTGTGGGTGTTCTTGCGTCTATCCGCTCTCTTCTTATCAGCTGGATGCTTCACTCTCCACTCTAGTCCTCTGTGGCTGTGTCACTGACTCTGAGCCCATGAGTCCCCAGGTCTTGCACACTGCTGGCCAACCAGGTCTCCACCCGGGTTCACAGGAGTCTATTGAACATTGTAGGGCTTAGCTCGCCGCTTCATTGCTGTTTTTTCCTCCCTTCCCCTTATGGGTGATGTGCGTGGTCGCCAATCAGAGTGTGTATTCCCATTGAGTCTTAGTCTTGGAAGAGGATTTGCACTGAGGGGACCCGACCACTTGACTTGATGTCTCCTGGGCAGGCAACTTGCTTGTACTTGTAGTAATAGTCAGACTGCCTTTATTGTTTTGTATTTTTCCTGCATGTCTGTCTTTCAAGAAGTTATCTTCTGTTTTTCTAGCTGCTCCAGCTGGCTTTCTTGACACTGTTTGTTGTTGTTGTTGTTAGGTGCCATTGAGTCAGTACTGACCCATAGCGACCTTACGCACAGCAGAACAAAACACTGCCTGATCCTGGACCAACCTCACTACTGTTGCCACACTTGAGTCCATCGATGCAGCCACTTGGCCAATACATCTCATTGGGGGTCTTCCTCTTTTTTTCTGACCCTCCATCTTAACACCTGAACTCTTCTGTTTAGTTTCTTCCTATCTCTCCTCCTTCATCTTTTTCTAGCCTTTCATCATGCCCTTTCTTCTTCATCTCTCATTTCTGTACCTTGATCCAGAGCAAACAACTTCTTACTTTGGACATATCTTATCCTGTCATTCCCCACATTTTAATAAAATATTTCTGTATCCTTAAGCACATGGGGAAATCACATGTATAAGTTTAAAAAGGAGTCCTGGTGTGGCGCTGCAGGATAATGCGCTGAACTGTAAAGTCAGTTTGAATCACAAGGTCAGCAGTTCAAACTCACTAGTCACTCCTCAGAAATCCTATGTTGTTGTTGCTGTTGTTAAGTGCTGTTGAGTCAGGTTCTGACTCATAGTGGCCCTGTATAAGGTTTTCAAGGAGTGGTTGGTGAGCTTGAGCCACCAGCCTTGTGGTTGAAACCGACTCTGCAGTCCAGAGCATTATTTCATACTGCTATACAGGTCTCTATTAGTTGGAACTGACTTGATGGCGCCGTAATTACTAACTCATCACAATTATAAGATGAATATAGAATTGTTTAGGTCAGCTTTAAAGTGTTAGGATAGCTTGATGAATCTTCTTATTTAGCTTAATGTCAAACTTTATTAAATGACATTATTTCCCTACTGCTATTAAGGGAACATTTTCATTGGTCTCTTATTTTGTTCAGAATTACCATACACTTATTTCTTAATTAACACAGTAATTTAGAACTGCCCCAGGCCCTTTCTCAGCAAATGTTCACAATCATCTCATGCCTCCCTTAATAACAAATCACACCTCATTATGACAGGATGGAGCCTTCAGTAATCAGATGTTTTCAATTGTTTTGTTTTTGAACGTGGAATCTAAGGCTTAAATAGGTATCTAATCAAAGTCTTTTAGCTAAATTGCCAAATTCTGGATTGGAATTTAGTGTTTTGACCATCAGGCATTTCCTCCTCATGGCATCCTCAAGAGAGTAATATAGTTTTAAAAAAATATTTTAGGATTTATAAGTAGGGGTATAAAGAGAGGTGAAAATGTTCTCCAAAGTTATAAGGTCTCTAAGTGACAAAGCTCAATTCCTTTAAGGTTCACCTTAAATCCAGTGTCACCCAAATTGGTTGATATTGGGATCTGTGTGCATGTAATATAATGGAAATTCTATAATAAACCATGTAAAGAAATGTGCTACTGGGATAAAAACTAGTGAGAAATAATCTAGTTTGAAGCAGAGTGATAATTTTAGGGTGTAGATAGTGATTCAATGTCAGAGACTACAACTTCTTGATTAAGGAGCTCTGGTAGCATAGTGGTTATAAATTGGGCTGCGAACCTCAAGGTCAGTAGTTCGAAACTACCAGTTGTTCCGTGGGAGAAAGATGAGGCTTTCTGTTCCTGCAAAGATTTACAGCCGCAGAAACCCTGTACAAGGTTGCTATGAGTCAGAACCGACTCCATGGCACATCACCACCACTACAGCTTCTTGATTAGAATAAATATAAGGACTGGAATCAAACTAGTAATAAATGCATGTGAGATTAATATTTTTACGTAACAAGCGTAAGAATCAGATTTATAAATTTATGAGGATGTTTATTAGGATTAGAATAATGAGAGTAATAAGTGTCACTAAGGTGAAGAAACACAGTAAGTGAATTATTTTTATTTGGAGTTTTACAAATATTTTACGGCTCCAAGGCCAATGGAGGACTCCTGGTGTGGTGCTATAGGATAAGCACTGGACTGTGAACTATAAGGTTAACAGTTCAAACCCACTATATGCTCTGAGGAGCGGCTGGTGAGTTTGAACTGCCAACCTTGTGGTTCACGCCCACCTTGCTGTTCTACGCTTACCAGACAGCTTCACAACAGGACTTCAATGGATAACTACTACTATCCTTTAAAAGTTGAGGAAGCCATGGTTTTAAGAAAGGAGTTGTTATTGTTGTTAAGTGCTGTCAAGTCGGTTCTGACTCATAGTGACCCTGTATAGGGTTTTCAGGAACAGCTGGCGAGCTTGACCCACTGACCATTTTGTACCAAACTGACTTTGCAGTCCAGTGCATTAGCCCACAGACCACATCAGGAATTCTTGTTGTTGTTAAGTGTCGTGGTTCCAACTCATAGTTTTCAAGGAACAGCTGGTGAGTTCAAATTGACCTTACAATTCATTATCCTGCAGTGCCACACCAGGACTCTACAACACCAGGAGTTTGTTATTTTTGTTAAGTGCCGGTTGAGTCAGTTCTGACCCATAGCAACCCTGTATAGGGTTTCTGAGGAGCATCTGGTGAGCTTGAACCATTGACCTTGTGGATCAAACTGACTTTGCAGTCCAGTGCACTAACCCATAGCACCACACAGTTCTTAATTCTTTCTCTGTAAATAGGAAGATTCTGTCTCTTGGTTAGGGAGCACAGTGGCTCTGGATGATAAACATTGGACTATGAACCACAAGGTCAGCGGTTCAAGTCCACCAGCCACTACGTAAGAGAAAAATGAAGCTTTCTGTTCTCGCATATAATTACCTTTCTCGGGAACCCTCTACAGGTTGCTATGAGTCAGAACTGATTCAATGACATTTAACAACAACAACAGTCTCCTGGCTACTGTGCAGGGCTGAGACTTGGCTAAAGTGCACCATGTAGGCTATCGTGCCTGCATTTGCAGTAAGCCTAATTCTGACTGGTGTTTACCTAGATCATTCTGGTTGTCAACTGCATTGCAATCCACTCCTGCTTTTCAGTTTTAAATTAAGTACGAGTATTTTGACCTTTGATATTCTAATCTGTTAATTAAAATTAAAGTTACCAGGAAGTTACCTTGTAACAAAAACTTTTATAACTTTTTGTGACTTTTTGAATTCATAGGTCAAAACCTATACTTAAGGGCTCCATTAACAGGCCTATGCAGGGAGAAAAGCGGAATTAAGAGAGAGGGGAAAGGAGATGAAGGACAGATAGAAAGTAGTTTTTCTGGTGAGGGTCTCCAAAATGAACTTCTGCCACTCTGAGTCATCACTGCCTACAGCTAAAATTCCTCATTATGCAATACATGTCAAAGCTTTTGAGAAAAAAATTGTGAAAATTTGGATTGATTAGCTTGACACGTCAATTAACAATGCAAAGAACAAGTTACTAAAATTGGTCCTTGGTCCTGCATGAGGCCCAGGACTGATGCAGAGACAGATGTCAATTGCAAAATGAGTAATTGTTCAAGTGCAAATATATTACTAGAGCCAGATGCCAAGAGAACAAAGAAATGTTGTTGTTAAGATAACAGTTGCAAAATGAGGAATTGTTCAAGTGCAAATATACTAGTAGAGCCAGATGCCAAGAGAACAAAAGAGATGTTGTTGTTAAGTGCTGTCAACTCAGTTCAAAACCATAGTGACCCTGTATAGGGTTTCTGAGAAGCTGCTGGTGAGCTTGAACTGCCCACCTTGCATTTCAAATGGCTTTGCAGTCTGCTGCATTAACCCACAGAACCACACCAGGACTCCAAAGGAGATGTAGGAAAGAACAATGATTGGAGTAAGGAGAAGTAGGTAGGTTCTGGGAACATGGGGATGCTGTGAATGGAGCAGCATGAGGCAATGGTCTGTTCAAACAGGCAACAAGCCACTTGATCAGAAAGGTCGTAAAAGCAAAGTGACTGAGAACTCAGATTCGGCAGTCAAGAAGACCAAGACTGAGATCAATATACAAAAATCAGTTAAATTCCTCTATACTAATAAAGACAGCTCAGAAAAGGAAATCAGGAAAACAATAACATTTGCAATAACCAACCTGAAGATGCAAGACTTAGGCATAAATCTAACTAGAGAAAAAAAAAGACCTATATGTGGTGACGTAGGATAAGCACTCCATCTCAATGTCAGTTTGAACCACAAGGTTGGTGGTTCAAACTCCCCAGCCGCTCCTTGGAAACCCTATACAGGGTCGCTATGAGTTGGAAATAACTGGACAGCACTTAATAAGAGCAAAATACAAAGAATACTACAAAACACCATTACAAGAAACCATGTTCATAGATAGGAAGACTTAAAATTGTGAAAATGTCAATACTCCCCAAAGCAATCTATAGAGATAATGCAAACTCCATCAAGAACTTCATATGGTATGTTGTTGTTTAGTGCCATAGACTCAATTCTGACTCATAGTAACCTTGTGTAGGATTTCCAAGGTACAGCTGCTGCTGCTGCTGTGTGCCGTGGAGTCGGTTCCGACTCATAGCGACCCTGTACAGGGTTTCCAAGGCTGTAAATCTTTACAGGAGCAGAATTCCTCATCTTTCTCCCGCGGAACAGCTGGTAGTTTCGAACTGCTGACTTTGCAGTTCGCAGCCTAATTGGTAACCACTACGCTACCAGTGTGAATTGTGACCTTTTGGTTCTCAGTCCTGCACTGTTCTACAATGCCAGAGCAGGAATCATATGGTACACACATGATTTGACCCACTGTGGGCTTACACTAATCATTATTCTTTGAATTCCTCAGGAGTGGGAAACCTTTTTCTGCCATACAAAACTATCAATTAAAAAAAATTACCCTGTTATATTTGGTCAGACATTTAATAACTCATTCCTAATACGAGTCGGAATCGACTGGTGGTATGCCGTGGAGTCGATTCCAACTCATAGTGACCTTGTACAGGGTTTCTGAGGCTGTAAATCTTTACGAGAGCAGAAAACCTCATCTGTCTCCCGTGGAACGGCTGGTAGTTTGTAACTGCCAACCTTGAGGTTAGCAGACCAACTCATAACCACTACGCTACGAGAGCTCTTTCGGAACTGACTGGACAGCACTTAACAACAACTACAACAATGAGATGGCTGGAAGTGCGGTTGCCTTGGCAGAGCCAGATCAAATGATTTCTTGGGTTGGACATTTCCACCCCTGCAGTAGGAAACACTGTTTGTCTGAAATCCCATCATGCTCTCTTATTGTCACCTTGTTCACATGATTTATTTATAATATTTGCCTGGCAGTAGTAGAAGTTGTTGTTGTTTTAAGTGTTGTTGAGTCGGTTTTGACTCATAGACACCCTGTATAGGGTTTTTGATGAGTGGCTGGTGGTTTTGAACCACTGATATTGAAATTAGCAGTCCAGTGCTTATCCTATAGCGCCACACTAGGACTCCAATTGTTTGTGACCTTTGAAGTAATTATGATGTTAACATTGTTAGTTCTTGCTAACATCAGTAAGCATAGATTTAATAGAAGCAACAAGGTGTAAGAACAAACTCCTAAAACTCTGAAGATCTGAAAAAGGTGTGGGGTCTTGGGGTGTACACAAAAAGGCATCAGAGGGGCTGTTGCTGTTGGTTCTGATGTACTGGGAAGAGTTTACTAGATAAAACGGTTTGCAAAAGTATTTATTTTACAGGCATCAATATTGTAAAAATACTGTGGCTAATAGATTCATAGTTGATGAACTATTTCCATAATATACATATTTTATGGTGATTTTACCTTCCCTCGCCCTTTCTGGAACTAGGCTCCCTCTTGAAAGCTTGTAAGCCAGTCACTTCTTGCTTTTATAAGCCCCTCTATTTTGGGTAGCCAATGTTTATGTTGTCCATCCCTGTCAACTCTGTGTACCAAGGG
>NW_006408720.1:2260556-2267719 GCF_000296735.1 Chrysochloris asiatica | reverse complement strand
ATATATATTATTCAGTTGATTTTACCAGGATTAAAAATTTCAGTCTAAAAGTCATGTATTACTAAAACATATGCTGGGTTAAATCATCCAGCAGGTGGTGCAATAATATCACATGTGAAGACAATTTGCTAGGGAAAAAGAGAAAGAAGGCAGGATGGGGAGATGGATGCTTATTTTAGAGGTCTTAGGACAGACCTTATTTTAGAGGTCTTAGGACAGACCTTATTTTAGAGGTCTGTCCTAAGAGGAAGTGAGCCCGGAAGCACACCGGTTAAAGCATTTTGTCAGTAACAAAAAGTTTGGTCATTGGAACCCACCAAACGCTGTGGCAATCTATTTCTGTAAGGATTTACAGCTTTGGAGATCCTATGGGGCAGTTATACTCGTCTTACACGATTGCTATAACTTGAAATTGATTCCCTGCAGTGGGTTAGGTGGGTGGATGGGCCCTGGGTAAAAACACAATATGTGGCCCTTAGGCCATCTGTATTGAAATCACTGGGGTAGTAAACACAACAAATTCCTAGGTTTTGCTCTAGATCCAGAGAAACAGAATGGGGGTGGGGTGAGGGATGTTGTTGTTAAGTGCGTCAGGTCGGTTCCGACCCATAGCGACCCTGTATAGGGTTTCCGAGGCTGTAATACGGGAGCAGAAAGCCTCATCTTTCTCCCGCGGGAGCGGCTGGTAGTTTTGAACCGCTGACCTTGCGGTTCACAGCCTGATTCGTAACCACTACGCTACCAGAGTTCTGCTCGGAAAACCTGTGCAGGATCACTATGAGTTGGAACAAACTCTACAGTACTTGACAACAATAAGAAAACTCTGGAGCTCTTTCTCTGGCCTTGGCTTAAAGTTTAAACCACTCCAGACCTCAGACCTACTCCCTAACTACAATGCTAAGCTAGAGTCCTTTCTCTGCTCTCTCAAGAATTTTCAGAGCTGCTATTCCCCAAAAGCTGTATTATGCAAATAATAAATTATATTATAGGAATATGTGGTATCATTATTCTCAATAGGTGGATCAAGATTTGAGCACAGGCTCCCTTCTACTATTGTACAGTGACCACATCACACCAATAGGCAGGACAATTCTCGGCTTGTTTTAAAACTGAGGTAACTGAAGTAAACAGCTTTCCCAAGTCAAATAGTTGGCAGATTTGGGATTCAAACTCAGGCAAAGTACATAAAGTGTGAGAGGATTGAAATACTCCTTATAGCCCTCAAGAATGGCCTGTAAAATGTGTATCAAAGGTTACACATTTAAAAGCCAAACAATTTTATCATTCAGGTGGAAGCAAATGTCAAGAGAAATTTCTCCCTGGAGGCTTCTAAAGCTGTACATGTCCACAGTAATCCCTATTCCACTAACTGATACTGCCAATGCTTATTTACATGGGTCAAATAAATTGTTGCACCCTATTTCTAATCTACTTTATGAGACTGTCACATCTGGACATAGCATGAAATATTATTGTGTTGAGCTTTTCTTACTATGTATTTTCTCACTCAAAATATCATAGCCATCGAGTCAATTCTGACTCATAGAGATCCTGTACAGGATTTTTGATCCTGTAAATGTTTATGAGAGCAGAAAGCCTCCTCTTTCTTCTGAGGAGTGGGTGATGGGTTTGAACTGCCAACTTAGTGGTTAGCAGTCCAGTACTTATCCTACAGTGCCACGACAGCTTCTTTGTTGTTATTAAGTGCCATCAAGTTGATTCCAACTTATAACCTTGTGGTTAGAAGTCCAGTGCTTATCCTATAATGCCACACCAGGACTCTTTAACTACATGTAGATTTGAAACGCTTGTTTAAAGCTGCTCTCTTGAACTGAGTTAATAGTTATATACCAACTTCTTACAAAATAAGAAAGCACTGGGACAGGGCAGGGCTGGAGGTAGATATAATTTCCACTGGTTGAAATGAAACTTATGGTTTAGGAACTTGTCATGCTTAGAAAACAAAGAACAGTTTTGGGACCACAGTTGGCTAGATTTCCTCATTTACAGTACTTAGGACAAATTCTAATTTTCAGCCAACTGGATTATGGGAAAGAATATACAAAGCTCTTTTGAGTTTACAAGGGACTGTTCAACTGTGTTCCAATATTTCACTATTTAAGATTAGTATAAGGGAGATATTCTTTTTTGAGTCAAAGAAAGCATCAGGAGGTCTAAGAATTTCATTTCAGTTCAGAGAGTGTCAGAAATATTTATTTTGTGTCTTCAAGAACTGTTGCTAAGGGAGTGTTTTATGTAATGATTCCTTGGGTACCATTGGTCTCCGTATGGAATTTTTTGAGATACAGTGGCAACTTTTTCACAATCTAGAATAAATTTAACTTATTCTTTTCAGAGTTTAAGAATAAGAGGCTAATATGAGAGGAATGCTTATTCAAAAAGGATTTATTAAATGGTATGTCACTTTTCTCTGGAAAGTTAATAGAACCAAGGTAACTTTGGCTTTTCCCTTATGTCCTTCATTCCCAGTTACTAAAATTCTGATAGTAAACACCTCTCTTCTCTGCAGATTCAGTTATGAATTTCTTCAAGTACTAATGGATTTCTGCAAGGTGATAGAAATTAATAGTAAGCCAACCTGATATTATTGTAATAATTTGTTCTTATAAAAATAAGCAGGTAAAATCAATTATTGACTGTTGCAGGAAGGTTAAATATTTCCATTTTAAAATAACCCACACAGAAATTCCTCAGCATAATTAGTGCATATATACAAATCTAACAGCTAACATTACTTTCAATAGAGAGAAACTGAAAGCGTCCCTTTGGGAACAGGAACCAGACAAGGATGCCCTTTAACACCACTCCTGTTTAATATTGTGTTGTAAGTCTTAGCTAGAGTTAGAAGGCCAGAAAAGAAAATTAAAGGTAACTAAATTGGCAATGAAGAAGTAAAACTCGCTCTCTTTACAGATGATATAATCATAAATATAGAAAATCCCAGACTCAGTAAGAAAATTATTGGAACTCATTGAAAGATTCAGCAAAGTGGCATGATACAATATCAACATACAAAAATCAGCTGGATGCCTTTATGCTAATAAACAGAACTCTGAAAAGCAAATCAGGAAAACAATACCATTTGTAATAGCTACTCAAAAGATGAAATACTTAGGAATAAATCCAACTAGAGAAACAAAGGAACTTTACAAAGAAAACTACAAAACATTACTATAAGAAACCAGAAGAAACTTACAAAAATGGAAGAGTAAACCATGCTTACTGATAGGAAGATTTAACATTGTGAAAATGGCAACATTACTCAATACAATCTATAGCTATAATGCAATCACAATCCAGATTCCTACATCATTCTTTAAAAAAATGGAAAAACTGATCACTAAATTTCTATGGAAAGGAAAGGGACCTTGGATAAGCAAAGCATTACTAAAGAAGAACAAAGTAGGAGGTCTTTCACTTCCTGATCTCAACACTTACTACACAGCCATAATAGTCAAAACAGCCTGGAACTGGCACAATTAAAGATACACATATCAGTGGAACTCTGGTAGTGTAGTGGTTATGAATTGGGCTATGAACTGCAAGGTCAGCAGTTCGAACCTACCAGCTGTTCTGTGGGAGAAAGATGAGGCTTTCTGTTCCCGTAAATATTTACAGCCTCAGAAACCCTGTACAGGGTTGCTATGAGTCGGAACCAACTCCACGACACAAAACCACCAACAGCCATATCAGTGGAACAGAATTGAGAACTGAGAAGTACATCCATCCACATACAGTTAGCTGATCTTTGACAAAGGAGCAAAACACAATAAATGAGGAAGAGATAATTTTTTAAACAAATGGAGCTGGCAAAACTGGAAATCAGTTTGCAGAAGACTGAAACCAGACCCATATCTCACACCACATACAAAAAAAAACTCAAAGTGAATTAATGATCTAAATGTAAGACCTATAACTGTAAAGATCATCAATGAAAAATAGGGACAATTTAGGGACTTTGATACATGGCATCCACAATCAAACATAATTAAAAACACAAACAGCAAAAGACAACAAAGATGGTTGGGACCTCCTACCTACTAGACATTTATGTGTATCAAAATATGTCACCCAAAGAGTAAAAAGAGAGCCCACAGACTGGGAATATTTTGTTGCAATGACATATTAGACAAGGAACTAATCTCTAAAATATACAGAAAACTATGACACCTTATAAGAAAAAGACAAATGACCCATTTAAAAAATGGGTAGAAGACATGAACAGACACTTCATTAAAGAAGACATTCAGCCAGTCAACATATATATGAAGAAATGCTCACGATCATTAGCCATTCTTGCTGTTGTTGTTAAGTGCCAACGAGTTGATTCTGATCCATAGCAACCTTGTATAGGGTTTCCGAGGAGCGGCTGGTGAGTTTGACACGCCCACCTTGCAGTTGAAAGCGATGTTGTGGTCGAGTGCTTATCCTACAGCACAATACTGTTAGCCATTGTTGTTGCTGTTAAGTGCCGTCGAGTTGATTCCAACCCATAGCGACCCTGTATAGGGTTTCCAAGGAGCAGCTAGTGAGCTTGAACCACCCGCCGACCTTGCAATTCAAACGACTTTGCAGTTTCACGCATTAGCCCACAGTGCCACACCAGCACTCCATTAAAGAGATGCAAATCAAAACAATAATTAGATATCATCTCGTTCCAGCATTAATAGCAAAGTTCAAAAGGAAAAAAACCCCACAAAAACCCAGAAAACAATAAATACTCATAAGAGTGTGGAGAGAATTAGACCCCTTACACTGCTGGAGTCCTGGTGTGGCTACAGTACAGGTTAACATGCTGGACTGCAAAGTCGGTGGTTCAACCTTACTAGTGGCTCCTAGGAAACACTATACAGGGCTGCTATGAGTTGGAACTGACTCAGTGTCACTTAACAACAACAGTACTGCTGGACTGACTATAAAATGGTGCAACCATTGTGGAAAATTGTATGGTGCTTCCTCAAAAGTTTGAGATAGTATTATCATATGACCCCCAATCCCTCTATTTGGTATCTATATCTCCAAGAAATAAAGCGTGATGGCATGAGTAGATGTATGCACTCTCATGTTCATCGCAACACTATTCACAAGAGCAAAAACATGGAGACAGCCTAAATATCCATCAATGGAAGAATGGATAAACAAACTCTGGAGCATATACACAATGGGATACTATACAATGTTGAAGAATAATGATGACTGTATGAAACACTTCATAATATGAATGAACCAGAAGGGCATTATGTTGAGTGAAATTAGTCAGCAACAAGAGGACAAATATTGTATAAGACCACTAATGCCAAAAGTCAAGAAAAGGTCTTCATGTTAAAAGAAACATTCTTTGATGGTTACAATGAATGAAGGGAAAGACAATAATTCAATGTTTAGAGGGTGACACATGTGACAGGGAAGGCAATATAAAACAATATATAACAAGAGGGAGGTTGGCAGAAGAATGATGAAGATAGGGGAAGAAACAAGGAGGAATGCAAGGGTTAAAGAGGATCGAGGTTGTTGTTGTTGTTGTTAGGGGCCATCGAGTTGGGACCGACTCACAGCGACCTTATGCACTGAAAAGGTCAGAAACACTGCCCAGTCCTGGGCCAATCTCACTATTGTTGCCAGGCTTGAGCCCGTCGATGCTGCCACTTTGCCAATCCATCTTGCTGGTGGTATTCCTCTTTTCTCTGACCCTCCACCTTACCGAATATGATATTCTTGTCCAGAGACTGGTCCCTCCTGACAATATGTCTGAAGCAGGAAAGATGACGTTTGGCAATCCTGGCTTCTAAAGAGCACTCTGGTTGCACTTCTTCCAACATAGATCTGTTTGTTTTTTTGGCAGCCCAAGGCACGTTCAATATTCTCCTCCAACATCATAACTCAAATGCATCAATTCTTCTACAGTCTTCCTTATTTGCTGTCCAGCTTTCACATGCATATAAAGTTATTGAAAATACCATGGCTTGGGTCAGGCGCACCTTAGTCCTCAAACTGACATCTTTGTTCTTCAAAACTTTAAAAAGGTCTTGTGCAGCAGATTTGCCTAATGCAATATGTCATTTGATTTATTGACTGCTGCTTCAGTGACTGTTGATAGTTAATCCTAGAGGAATGAAGTCCTTGACAACTTCAATCATTTCTCCATTGACAAGAATGTTGTTTATTGGTTCAGTGGTCAGGATTTTTGTTTTCTTTACATTGACATGCAATCCATATTGAAGACTGTGCTCGTTGACCGTCGTCAGTATTTTAAGTCCTCTTCGCTTTCAGCAAGCAAAATGTAACATCTGCATATCGCAGGTTGTTAATGAGTCTTCCTCCAATTCTTCATATAACCCAGATTCTCAGATTATTTGCTCATTATACAGGTTGAATAAGTATGGTGAAAGAGTACAATCTTATCACACACCTTTCTTAATTTTAAACTATTCATTGTTCCCATGTTCTGTCTGAACAACTGCCTCTTGGTCCATGTACATATTCCTTATGAGGACAAGTAAGTGTTCCAGAATACTCACACTTCACAGTATTGTCCATAGCTTGTCATGTTCCACACAATTGAAAGCCTTTGCATAGTCAATAAAGCACAGGTAAACCTCTTTCTGATATTCTCTGCTTTCTGCCAAGATCCACTGGACATCAGCAGTGATATCCCTTGTTCCATGGCCTCTTCTGAATCTGGCTTGAACCTTTGGAAGTTCTCTGTCAATGTATGCTTGCAGCTGTTTCTGTATTACCTTTAGTAAAACTTTACTCGAATGGGATATCAAAGATCTTGTCTGATGATTTCCACACTCTGTTGGGTCACCTCTCTTTGGAATGGGCACAAATACGGATGGCTCTCTTCAAATCAGTTGGCCAGATAGTTGTCTCCCAAATTTCTTGGCATAGATGAGTGAAGGGCTCCAGTGTGGCCTCACTTTCTTGAAAAATTTCAATTTTGATTGCATCAATTCCTGGTGTCTTGTTCTTTGCCAATTCCTTCAATGCACCTTGGACTTCTTCCTTCAGTATCATTGGCTCTTGATCATATGATACCTCTTGAAATGATTGAACACCAACCATTTCCTTTTGGTGCAGTGACTCTGTATATTGTATTCCTTCCATCTTCTTTTGATGCTTTCTGCATCATTCAATAATTT
>NW_006408720.1:2256019-2259201 GCF_000296735.1 Chrysochloris asiatica | reverse complement strand
GGAAGCTCATCTGAAACCTGTCCACCATGAGTGACCCTGCTGGTATTTAAAATACCTGTGGCATAGCTTCCAGAATCATAGCAACTCACAAGCCACCACAATCTGTCATAAACTGACGGATGATTAGTGGATGATAGAGGTAGATTCTGTTATATACCCAATTCTGCAACAGCAATGTTCTATGGGTAGATACATAGATACACCGGTTGAATGATATGGTAGGGAGAGTAGGAATCTATCCACAAATGTGTAAGGATTTGATATCTATGAATGTGGTGAAGCATCATCCTTTATAACAGATTAGAAAAGGTTTCTGATACTTGAGTTGAGTATGATAAAAAGGGGGAAGAAAAGGATAACTTTGTTTAGTGCTTTTGAGTTGGTTTCAATTCATAGCAAAGCTGTATAGTTTCCAAGGAGTAGCAGGTGGATTTGAACCACCGAACCTTGCAATTCAAACTGATCTTGCAGTCTATTGCTTATCCTACAGTGCTAGACAGGGGGAAAATGATGAAAACTTTTTAGATAGTAACAAGCACCTTAAGTCAATGATTTGCTGGGCCTGGTCACTCAGGACTATAGTCACAGGGAGCACCATGGGCAATTGGCATATAGTCCACAAAGACAATGTTCAGTGACTGAGATCTTAGAAGTTCATTATCAATTTTCTAAGGTGCAACTGTTGATCTCTCCAGGTGTGGAGAAAAGAAGAGTGAAGGACAAGATGGTGCCTGGTTCCCAGTAATAACTGTTTTGAAAGGTATCACACTAGAAGGTACTAGATAGCGCAGGAGAAAATGGAGAACAGAATTCAAAATGATAAAAAAAAAAACACTGGGTTTACTGATCAGAAAGAGAAGAACCTGAGACTATGGCTCTTGGCCACCCTCCAAGTCTGGAACATAACATACCCTTGTGGTCCAATTTTCAGTCAATCAATAGATAGTTATATAGAAGCAAAACAACACTAGTAAGATATGATCACCATGGAATTATCAAAAATTCAAGAGCAAAGGGCAACATTTACCCAAGGATAAAGTTCAGAAGGGTTGGGAAGGAGGGTGGGATGGAACCATAAGGAGGCAGTGAGAGAACTGTTATTATATGGAGGTGACTACACTCACTGAGATGAAACCAAATGTATGATTTGTTGAATGTAAAACTGCTGATCTGCTCTTAAACCTTAACTCAATCACAATAAAAATAATAAATAAATAAGTAAAATATCTCATATATCAGAGATCAGAAAAGGTTTCTGAGTATGATTAAAAGGGGAATGAGGAGGACTTTGGGTTACGTGAGTTACATGAAAATACATGCAGTTGCGTGAGATAAAGGTTTGCCTGAAGAAACTGCAAAGACTTAGTGTAAGCATGAGATAGAAGCACATTAGATCCGTCTGTATGGATGGGGGTGGTGGTGGTAGTGTGCCGTGGAGTCGGTTCTGATTCATAGTGACCCTGTATAGGGTTTCCAAGGCTGTTCAAATCTTTACGGGAGCAATAAGCCTCATTTTTCTCCCACAAAATGGCTGTAGTTTCAAACTGCTGACCTGGAGGTTAACAGCCTAACTCGTAACCACTATGCTACTAGAGTTCCTTTTTGTATGGATAGAATATCATATTTTTAGCAAATAGCACGTGTCCCTATAAATAACACACATATAATGGGAGGAAATGACAAAATTATGTTAAAAATTATGACATATTGCACCCATAAATATACTGCTCAGGTCTCATAATATTTCCAGAAGTGAATTTCAGTCTCATTCATCCTCATTCAATAGTTCAAAAATGTTAGTTTTGATATTTTCAAAATAAAGATGTAAACCATGGTCAAAATAGTCATGGATTGAGTTTGGTTGTATCTGGATAACTGGAAAATAAACCATTGAAACTGCATTAACTCTGGGGCAATTTTTGGTTGGGCGTGAGAGTGGTGGAACTCATTGTAGACAGTCTTTGACGAGATACGCCACACTGCTGATGGACAGAGGCTCGGGTAGAGGGTTTTGCATGGGGCTGCCACAGCAGGAGCATGGGATGTCCCATATCAGGCAGGCACTGTTGCTTGTGCATGCCCAGATCCCACTATTTTGACCCCATATGAGCCAAGTGGTAGGATGGTTTGGGTGCTGCTACACACCGGCAAGGTCTCTAGGCAGCCAGCCAGTTGAACCTGTGTCATCTGAGGGAGGGATGTGTGACTCCTCTGCTCCCTGGGTGGGAGAGTCTAACAGCTCCAGTATGGTGGCTGGAGAACAGGCCTTGCCTGCTTGAGTTGGGTGATTTCTTCCAGCATTGGCAGAAGTGGTTTGCACAGGAATGAAGGAATCCTGTTGGGCGAGGGACTATTTTAGAAACTCGAGAGTAGGCAGGTGAGGATCAGCTGCTTGGAACCAAATCTCCGTGTCAACAGGCACCAAGACAAAGATTTAACTTTGAACACATTTGACAGAAAACAAAACTAGTTAAAATGGAAGTCATCAACATGCAGGAAAATACTGGTATAGTGTGCTTATGAAAATAACACATGTAGGTAGCAGCAGTCAAGAAATCCAAATCTGCAAAAGACGTCTTTAAAGTGTACAAAAGCAAAGATGTCAGTTTGAGAACTAAGATGCACCTGACCCAAGCAATGGTATTTGTAATCACCAGACGCTCGTACGAAACCCTATACAGTGTTCCTATGGGTCCAAAATGACTCAACGGCAGTTGACAACAATAGCAACATCTACATGTGAAAGTTGAACAATGAATAAGGAAGACCGTAGAAGAGTTGATGCATTTGAATTATGATTTTGGAGAATAATATTAAAAGTACCATGGAGTGCCAGAAGAACAAACAAACCTTTTCTGAAAGAAGTATAGCCAGAATGCTTCTTAGAAGCCAGTATAGTGAGACATGTTATCAGGAGGTATGAATTCCTGTAGAAGGACATCATGCTTGATAAATGGAGTGCAAGTGAAAAAAGGGAAGATAACCAATGAAATGGATTGACACAGTGGCAGCAACAAAAACATAATTGTGATGATGTGCAGGATGGGGCATTGTTTTGTTCTGTTGTGCATAGGGGTTGCTATGAGTCAGAACTGAATTCATGGCACCTAGCAACAACAACAACAACAACAACAACAAGGGGTTCTGGTAGTGTTGTTGTTGTTGTTGTTAAGTGCCGTCGA
>NW_006408720.1:2234402-2255523 GCF_000296735.1 Chrysochloris asiatica | reverse complement strand
GATTCGTAACCACTACGCTACCAGAGTAAGGGTATGGAATTGGAGCTTGAGCCAAGATTAAGCAAATCTTCAAGCAGTAAGGTAGAAAGCTGTTTGGGTTAAGGAGTTTTAGAACGGAAGCTCTTGCTGTTGTGTGAAGGTTGAATTGGAGAGTTAACAACTGCAGTAATCCAGAGGAAGGAAAGAAGTGAGACGGTGATAATCTGTTTTACTAAACGTGAGTGCTACTTAAGAGAACATTGCTGCTCCCATGGGTAAACTCCCTTAACTTCCTGTCCTCAGTCTATAAACACTTATTTATAACTGCATCACACCCAGTCTTACTTCTTCTTTCTTCTCTAAGAATACAAAATGTCCCTTTACGGTCCAAATTAGTATTCATCATGATCCTCAGCCTTTCAGATGTTCTTGTCTTTTAATTTTTCCCTATCGTTTTATGATGGAAATCTACTTCTATGACTCTCAGTTTTTATTTTCCAATAGCTTATTATTATTTTTATAAAATATATGCTCACTGTAGAAAATTTATAAAATCTACAAAGTGAAACAAAATCATTCATAATACCATTTCAATCCTTTTTTCTTTACATCTACATATAAAAATATTAGAATATAAACATTCAGATCATTGTAAAATGCAAACAATCATTGAGAACAATGACAAGAGTTGCTGCTCTTGTTAAGTGGCTGGTGGATTTAAACTGACCACCTTCTGGTTAGCAGTCCAGTGCTTATCCTACAGTCCCACACTAGGACTACATTAAAAGAGAGGAGCCAGACAATGGCTGGATCACAGACCATCTACGCTTTACTGAAGAGCCTCTAATTATCTGCATTCTTGTCTGTTGTTCCTTTCATCAATAAGGCCTAAAAGGACTTGACTCTATCTGCATTGGAGTCCTGGTGTGGCATTTTAGAACAAACAATGGATGGCTAACCACAAAGTTTTCAGTTCAAGCTCACCCACTGCTCCTTGGAAACCCTATACAGAGCTGCTATGGTTTGGAACTGACTCAACGACACTTAACAGTAACATCAATTTACTGACTGACTACTAATCAGGAAAGCTCCCTGTTCTTGCCAAAACACTTTCCTCATGACTTTTTCTGTATAACAGTATGGATGCTCCTTTTTACAATGTCTCAGGGCATTTTCATGTGTAGGAAGGGCATCGGCCATGACTAGTGGAGTAGTAAGGTAAAAGCTTTTTGTTCTATGATCAGAGGGGAGAAAAAGAAAGGCAGAACTGAACAGTTGTGAGACATCTCACTCCTACCTGTTCACTGTATACTTGTAGCTGTTAAGTGCCATTGAGTTGGTTCCAACTCATAGCAACCCTATATAGGGTTTCTGAGGAGTGACAGGTGGGTTTGAACTGCTGGTCTTTTGATTAGTAGTCCAGTGCTTATTGAAGTATAATTGAAATATTTTAAATTGCACATATAAAATGTAAGTGTTTTGGCATACATATAACACCTTTGAAACCATTGAGAAAACAAACAATTTTATCATTAACATATTGCTTCGTGGCCCTTGGTAATTCCTCACTTCCACCTCTCTCCATGTTCCATTCTTTGTATCCACAGATTAGAATACAAATTCTAGAATTTTATATAAATGGAATCATACAGTCTACAGTCTTTTGTTTTTAGATCTGGCCTCTTTTATCATAATTATGTTATTAATGTTTTCTTATTTTTATTGTTCAGCATACTCAATCCTATGTTTATCCATTCACTTCTTGTTGAACAATTGGGCTAGTTTTGGTTTGGGACTATTAAAGATAAAGCTGCTGTGAACATTCATGTACAACTATTTGTATGAAGATACAATTTTATTTCTATTAGATGTTGTTGTTATCAGGTGCCATCGAGTTGGAACTGACTCATAGCGACCCCATGCACAGCAGAACGAAACAATGTCTGATCCTGGGCCAACCTCACTATCGCCGCCACACTTGACGCCATCAATGATGTCACCTGCTGAAATGGACTGGTATTGGCCATTTTGAATCTGACAACTACATGGTTTACTATGCAGGGAATGACAAATTGAAGAGGAATGGTGTTGCATTCATTGTCAAAAAGAACATATCCAGATCAGTCATGAGGTACAATGCTATAAGTGATAGGATAATATCCATGCGCCTACAGGGAAGCCCAGTTAATACCACTATTATTCAAATTTATGCACCAACCACTAAAGCCAGTAAAGATGAAATAGAAGAATTCTACCAACTTCTTCAATCTGAAATAGATCAAACATGCAATCAAGATGTATTGCTCATTACTGGTGATTGGAATGCAAAAGTAAGAAGCAAAGGGGAGGGTCCAGTAGATGGAAAATTTGGACTTGGTGATAGAAATGATGCTGGAGAATGAATGATAGATTTCTGCAAGACAAATGATTTGTTTATTTCAAATACCTTCTTTAGACAGCATAACAGATGACTATACACATGGACCTCGCCAGATGGAACACATAGAAATCAAACTGACTACATCTGTGGAAGGAGAAGATGGAAAAGCTCCATTTCATCAGTGAAGACAAGGCCAGGGGCAGACTGTGGAACAGACCATCAATTACTGACATGCAAATTCAAACTGAAACTGAAGAAAATGAAAACAAGTCTACGAGAGCCAAAATATGACCTTGAATTTATCCCTCCTGAATTTAGAGATCATCTGAAGAACAGATTTGATGCATTAAAGACTAAAGACTGAAGACCAGAAGAGTTGTGGGATGACATCAAGAACATCATACATGAAGAGAGCAAAAAGTCATTAAGAAGACAAGAAAGAAGGAAAAGATCAAAATGGATGTCAGAGGAGACTCTGAAACTTGCTCTATAGCGTAGAGAAGCTAAAGCAAATGGAAGAATTGAAGAGGTCCGAGAGCTGAACAGACAAGTCTATTAGATAGCAAGCTAGAATTTGAATAAGTGGACCTTATTCAAATTAGGTGTAGGTGTAATCTTAACATTTAAAAAATTTTAATTACTTTTATTGTGAATTGAGGGAAGGTTTACAGAAAAGATCATTAGCTTTACATTCAACAAATGATGCACTTGGTTTCATCGCAACGATTGCAATACTCTACATGCAACAACAGTTATCCTACTTCCTCCCTGTGGTTCCTATGTCCACTTCACCCTTCTTCCCAGCCCTTCTCAACTTTGTACTTACATAAACTTTGCTCTTTAGATCTTGAATGATTGACCATTCCATGGCAAGCAATACCTTATTGGTGTGTCCCCCCTATATACTTAGTTATTGCTTGGCTGAAAATTGTGCCTTGAAGGTGAGTTCATTTCAGACTTGAAGGGTGGTCAAGTCCCATAGTCTTGGGTTTATCTAACATCTTTATGACCAGTAAGCCCAATCATTTAAACATTTTTAAATATAATTTTTGTATTTTGTTATTTGTGTTCTTCCACTCTGTCTGGTATCTTCTGATGTGATCCCTTTCAAAGCAGCTGGTAGTGGTGGCCGGGAACCATCTAATTCTACTGATCTCAGAGTCATGGTGACTGATGATCACCCTATATTTAATTTTTTAAGAAACTGCCAAACTTTTTCAAAGTGGCTGTGCCATTTTATATTCCCATCATGAATGAATAGAAGTTCCAGTTTCCCCACATCATTATCAATACTTGGTATGATCAGTCTTTTAACATAGATATTCTGATAGGTGTGTAGTGGTAGTTCATTATGGTTTTAATTTTCATTTTTATGATGTCTAATGTAGTCCTGATGTGGAGCTGTAGGAGAAGCACTAAACTGCTAACTGCAAGGATGGTAGTTCAAACCCACTAGCCACTCCTCAGAAACCCTAAACAGGGTCTCAATGAGTTGGAACAAACTCCAGGGTACTTAGCAACAACAGTGTCTAATAATGGAGTCCTAGTGTGTCGCCATGTGCCAAGCACTGGACTGTTAATCACAAAGTCAGGGCTCAAACCTACCAGCCACTCCTCCAAAAGTCTATACAGGATAACTGTGAGTCTGAACTGACTCTACGGCACTTAACAATGTCTAATGTTGAGAATATACATATATCTTTTTTGGTGAAGTATCAAAATTTCTTTTTCGGGGATGGGAGCTCCTAGTTTTTAATTAGGGTAGGAGTGAGTCATCCTATCAGCACCTGGCTCACTACTCAAGAGCCTTCACCAGGGCCTTGCTGGCCTCCATGTGGATCTGGATTTCTGCCTGCTGGATTTTGTCTGCAGCTTCTATGTTCAACATCTCAGCCTTGTCAGACAGTAACTGCACTGAAGAGTCAGTCACTGAATCAATCCACATGGGGATCTTCTTTTTCGCTGATCCTTCATGTTTCCAAGCATGATGTCCTTCTCCAGAGATTGGTCTTTCTTGACAACATGTCCAAAGTATGTGAGAGGAAATCTTGCTGTCCTCGCTTCTAAGGATCCCTCGGCTGTACTTTTTCCAAGACAGACTTATTTGTTCTCCTGGCAGTCCATGGTACTTTCAAGATTCGTTGCCAATACCATAATTCAAATGCAGCAACTCTTTTTTGGCCTTTCTTATTCACTATCCAATTTTCACATGCATATGAGGCAACTGAAAATACCATGGCTTGGATTGGGCGTATGTTAGTTCTCTAACTGACATCTTTGCTATTGAACATTTTAAAGAGGTCTTTTGTAGCAGGTTTGCCTAATGCAATATGTTGTTTGATTTCTTGACTGTTACTTCTCTGAGTGTCACTTGTGAATACAAGCAAAATGAAGTCTTTGACAACTTCAATCTTTTCTCCATTTATCATGATGTTGTTTATTGGTTCAGTTGTGAAGCTTTCTTTCTTTTTTTTTACATTGAGATGCAACCCATACTGAAGACTGTACTCTTTGATTTTCATCAGTAAGTGATTTCAAGTCCTCTTGAACACAGTGAATCTCACCATTTACTTAGGTCTTCTGCTATTTCTAGGATCCCTGCTGGCACTGTAGGATAACCACTGGACTGCTAACCAAAGGTCAGCAGTTCAAACCCACCAGTTGCTCTTTGATAGAAAGATGACATTCTGGGCTTCTTGTAAAGATTTGCATCCCTGGCAACCGTATACAGGGTTGCTATGAGTCAGAATCTACGCAATGGCACTATGTAGTTGGGATTGCTAATTTTCTCAGATATTTAATAGTTTTCAATGTACAGTCTTGCTTATTTTTTGTCAGGTTTATTCTAATTATTTAAAATTTTAAAATTATATTTTAAAAATTCTGTTTTCCAAATGTTTGCTTCTAAGATATAAAAATATATCTGATTTTTACACTTGTATACCAACTAAATTCACTTATGTCTATTAGGTCTTTTGTAGTATTCCATTAGATTTTCTACATAGATAAGCATGTCACCTGTCAATACAATTTTAATTTGTCCTTTTTAATCTGGGCATTCTTCATTGCTTTAACTTATCTTATTGCACAGCTAAAACCTTTAGTATAATGTTGAAAAACACATAGTTTTTGTTAAATAAGAACATAACATTAAGCTAACATGCATTCATATTAATTGCCTTTTAAACTTAATTCTACGTCATGAATGTCACTGTATTTCATTAAAACATTATAGCTATAGTAATTTTCTTCTTGGTATAATGAAAATTTTAATATTAATACAACTAATTCAATACAATTAGTTGCATTAATCATTTTGTGCAAGCATCACCAATATGACCACGTATGTTCTAGTATATAGTTGAACAGGAATCTTTAGTACCAGTTCATTAGTGTTAGAAATATAGGTTACTTTTAGTTGTTCATTGTTGTAGATTAATAATGTGTCAAAAATTCATGTGGCAAAATATTGTGTACATTCATGATTACTTCTTCAACTAAATTATAAATAAAATTATTTAACATATTTGAAGCTTCTGATGCATGTAACTTAATTGCTCTCCAGAAAAAGTATTCCATTTAGGGAGTGCTATGATTTTGTAGGATAAGTATGGGACTGCTAATTACAAGATTGGCATTTCAAGCCCACCTGTGTCTCCATGGGACAAAGATGAGACTTTCTGCTCCCACAAAGGTCTATAGCCTTTGAAACCCTATACAGAGTTGCTATCAGTTGGTATGAGATTTAACAACAAAAGAATATTTCTAATGCCAATTTAAAAGAGTAAATTTGGTGCCAGACTGTTCTATAAATGATCATTTTTTTTTAATAGAGTGTAATTGTCTATGTGTCTTTATGTACTCTTTGAAGTTCTTTTTGATTGATCTTTTTCATATTTTTTCTGTGGATTGCTCATCTTATTAATTTTTAGAGGAGCTCTGGTAGTGTAGTGATTATGAATTGGGCTGCGAACCTTAAGGTCAGCAGTTCGAAACTACCAGCTGTTCCATTGGAGAAAGATGAAGCTTTCTGCTGCCGTAAAGATACACAGCCTCGGAAACCCTGTACAGGGTCGCTATGGGTCAGAATCAACTCAACAGCACTTAACAACAACAACAACACCTTTCTTAATCACTTCATAAGTAACATTCTGGAAAGTACAGGTTTTCTCTGCTCAGATGTCAACTATTCCTCAACTTCTGGTGATTAATGTCACATATTTTGGAGATGTTATCAGGAGAGACCAGTCCGTGGAAAAGGAAACCATGCTTGGCAAAGTAAAGGACCAACAAAAATGAATGAATAAATAAATTAATTAATTAAAAAGGAAGATCTCCAGTGAGATGGATTGACCCAGTGGCTGCAATAATGGGCTCAAACATAACTACAATTTTGAGGAAGGCACAGGACTGGGCACTGTTTCATTCTGGTATGCTTAGGGTCCGTTATGCTTATGAGTCAGAATTGAATGGACATAAACTAAGAACAACAACAGCAACAACAACATTGATTCTTCAACTCTCTGAAATCTAGTTGTCAAAAATGGTGCTCCACTAAAATTGCTTTTGCCAAAATTACTGACCTCCCAATGTTATATGAATTTCTCAGGCCTATATGTAACATTCATCATCAAAAAGAACATAGGAAGATCTGTCGTGAAGTACAATGCTGTCTGTTATAGGATAATATACATATGCCTACAAGGAAGAGAGGTTAACACAACTATTATTCAAATTTATGTTCCAACCACTAAAACCAGTGATGTTGAAATTGAAGAATTCTATCAAAGTCTTCAGTCTGAAATTGATCAAACATGCAATCAAGATGGATTGATAATTACTGGCTATTGGAATGCAAAGGTTGGAAATAAAGAGGAAGAATCAGTTGTTAGAAAATATGGCCTTGGTGATAAAAATGATGCTGGAGATCGCATGATAGAATTTTGCAAGGCCAATGAGAGTTAATTGCAAATGTATTTTTTAAACAACATAAAAGATGACTATACACATGGACTTCACCAGATGGAATACAGATAAATCAAATCAACTACATCTGTGGAAAGACACAGTGGAAATGTTCTATATTATTAGCTAAAACAAGACCAGTGGCAGACTACAGAACAAAGCATCAATTGCTCAAATCCAAGTTCAGGCAGAAGCTGAAGAAAATTAAAACAAGTCCACAAGAGTGAAAATATGACTTTGACTAAGAGTAAGATGTCAGTTTGAGGACTAAGGTATGCCTGACCCAAGCCATGGTATTTTCAATAACCTCATATGCATGTGAAAGTTGAACAACAAATAAGGAAGACTGTAGAAGAACTGATGCATTTGAGTTATGGTGTTGGAGGAGAATATTAAAAGTACCATGGACTGCCAGAAGAATAAACAAATCTGTTTTGGAAGAAATAGAGCTAGAATGCTTCTTAGAAGTCAGGATGGCCAGACTTCATCCCTCATACTTCGGACATGTTATTAGGAGTGACCAGTCTCTGGAGAAGGACATCATAGTAAAGTGAAGGACCAACGAAAAAGAGGAAGACTCCCAACAAGATGGATTGGCACAGTGGCTGCAGCAATGGGCTCAAGCGTAGCAATGATTGGTACAGACTCGATGACACCTAACAACAGCAATTACATAGTCTCCATTGTATTCAATTCCTTAAATTGGATTGTGATTTTACTTCACTCACTTTGTTGTTGTTGTTGTTAAGTGCCGTCGAGTCGGTTCCGACCCATAGCGACCCTGTACAGGGTTTCCGAGGGTGTAAATCTTTACAGAAGTAGAAAGCCTCATCTTTCTCCCGCGGAGCAGCTGGTAGTTTCAAACCGCTGACCTTAAGGTTCGCAGCCCAACTCGTAACCACTACGCTCACTTACGGAGTTCTATACAATAAGCATTGGACTTTGAGACACAAGGTCTATGGTTCGAGCCCACCAACCACTCCATGGGGGAAAGATGAGGCTTTCTGCTCCTGAGATGATTTAAAGCCTCAGAAACCCTATATATGTTCTCTATGAGCTGGAACCAGCTCGACAGCACTTAACAACAACTTTCTTTTACTCATCTCCCTTAAACATTCACTTCACATCTTTGTATGTAGTCTCATAAACATCCTTTGTACACTGTGATGGAATGTTAATAACTTGTGAAGGGTATAACAGGAGAGGGCTGAGCTAGGCAACCTAAAAGACTTTATAGACTGACTGACGTTTGAATGCCTAACCTGTCAAATCAAAGTTAATGGAAAGAAAATAATGCCAATTTTTCAATAGCAGCTATGAAAATTTGTACTATTTATATGGATAAAATTCTTTAGTTTGTTTGAAATAAGAATGGTAGCTGAAAGGAGCTGAGATATTTGTATCTAATAAACATGAAAATGCTCTGAGCCATTAAGACTCATGCAGACACTTCATCTGTGTTCTCAAACCTCTGGGGATCATGACATGACACATGACAGCCTTCTATGTAATCAACTTCAGAACAAAAATATAAGGGGCGGGATGTTTTATTTGGTGTAAATATTTGAAAACCTAACTGGAAACCTAGATAAACAGTTTTAGGGCACTGAACAAGAATTACTTCACATTACTTTGTACATTAACTGTACCCTGTCGAGGCCTAAAAGGAAAGGATAGAAGGGTTTTGTAAAGGATAGTATTCCTCTTTTTGCTAGTTCAATATTAACAAGACAACTGAGACATGATGGAATTCTTACTGAGATTCAGGTATTTCAAGACTTCATTTGGTGTAATGGTTACAAATCAGGCTGTGAACCGCAAGGTCAGCAGTTCAAAACTATCAGCTGTTCCTCAGGAGACACATGAGGCATTCTGCTCCTGTAAAGATTTACAGCCTCAGAAATCCTGTGGTCGCTATGAGTCAGAACTGACTCCACGGCACACAGCTGGCCAAGACAATTTTTTTACTCTAATATCAGTTTCTGAATTCAAGAGTGATGTTATGGTGTTTTCTCAGTGCATTCACCCCACTTACATGAAAAGAACTCTCCAAACTGGGCCTTAACTCTAAGTAGGGTAAAACAAGTAGGTGATATTAATCCTAGAAAATACTTTCTGTTTGGAATGATTTAAATTTGCAAACCACAATGAGAAAGCTGTAGATTGTAATAAATTTACATAGAAAATAGTTGAAATATGCCAACTATATGTTACTATAACTTCAAAACTGTAACTGCCTGTGGTAAGCAGCCTCACATTTCTTGGGAATGCAGAGGCAGGTACCTAAATGCTATGGGATTATTTTCACTTTGCTGTTGTTTAGTGCCATCGAGTCGGTTCCGACCCATAGCGACCCTGTACAGGGTTTCCGAGGGTGTAAATCCTTACGGGAGTAGAAAGCCTCTTCTTTCTCCCGCGGAGCGGCTGGTAGTTTCGAACTGCTGACCTTAAGGTTCGCAGCCCGATTCGTAACCACTACGCTACCAGAGCTCCTTTAGAGCTTTAATATGCATATTATCCCTCAAGTCAAATTCATTCACTTTAATGACATAATATCTATAAAAAATGGCTATGTGCACCTGGGGAACTATTTGACCCTGTGTATTATAAGAGATGATTGTGATTTAAGGTTTGCAACATCGAAAATGGTTTTCTAAAGGAGAAAAAACAGTGAAGTGTGTTGCCTTGACAACATGGTTAAGATGCATCAAGAAATCCATGGCAATACAGGACCTTCTAGTAAGTCAAGATTGCTAGCTGTCCTCCAAATCAGGTTAAAAGAAAACTAGTCTCACTGCAAGGCATTATTACCTGACCTGTGAAATATTAGCTCTCACTTTCTATCATGAACCTTGTTAGAAAATAGATTAAAAACCTACATGGACAAGATACTCAGAAAAGCAGAAAGAAAAGAGCACATTCAACGATTTCCTGCTACTTTAAACCACCTCATCCCCAACACGATTTTAGGAGTTCCTGTATATTTTTGAAAATCAGAGAAAATGTAACTTTTCCTGATTCTGTGAATTTCACCTGCAATCTCCCATGACACTTCTCTATGAGGAATAGTACTTGTTCGGATTGCCATTTTCTTAAATAAGAGCATAAACAAGGATTATCACAACAATGCTAGTTACCAATTGAATAGTAAACAAAACCTGTTAGCCTATGTGCCCCTAGTCCAATTATCCCAGCAGGGCTGAAGAGAGATGAATCTAAAACATCAGGCCTCAAAGACAAAACCTGTTACTGAAAACCTATATTATTGAGCAGGCTTGTTTCTTTCCCCTGGCAAGGATCCGTTTGTGACACTATTCGCAGTACAAAATTTTGATGTCCTGCTTCTAAGAATCACAATAAAGCAATTTGGAATGAGAACTTGAATTTCTGTTTCATAGATGATTTTTTTTTTTAAGGAAACAGAGCTGTGCTTCTCTATGGCTTACACAGTCATATTTTCTTCTCAACATAGTCTCATCTGATACTGTCAGAGATGGACTTAGAGTGAAGGAGACATACTTTGTGGCTGGGCTGCATTTGTATTTTTTGACTTTTGTGTTTTTGGACTGCATTCATGTTCACATCTGTATTTTCTGACTTTAAGACGCTAGAAGAGAATTGGAAATGTAGGGATACATGCTGGGAACAAAAGATGGCCTCTGTCATAAGAAAGTTGAGAAGCAAAAATCCAAGTTCCTGTGGATTCAGAGAGTATAAACAGGCAGACAATGATAACTCTAATATGTATAGGGCCAAGATAACCTAACAGACTGTACTGTTAAATATGAAGGGTAATAAAAAAATAAAATGCTTGTTCCAAGTGTTTTTTATTTTCTTTCTCCCGGGTAATAGGATATCAAATAGATGGTACCATCAACTGCTTTAAATGCCAGTGTTATTTATTTACCTTTATGTTTGGTGGAGGCATAAGGCATCACTCCCAGCCTATGAATATAAAATGTGCCAGTGGATGAGTGGAAACTTTATTTGGTATAAGTGCCTTTGGATGTGACGCATAGATATACATTAACATCAGTAATGACTTACTACATAAACCAAAATCCAAAACCCAAAATCCATTGCTTTTGTTTCAATTTATGAAGACCCCATGTGTTTCAAAGTAGAATTATTACAATTTTCAATGCCTGTGACCTTTCAGAAATAGATCACTAGGTCTTTCTTCCCAGGAGCCTCTGGGTAGATTCACACTGCCGACCTTTTGTTTAGTAGATGTGTGCTTAACTGTTTGTACCACCCCAAGATTCCTACCACAGGAAGAAAACTAGACTTGTAATTTGGGAAAGTATGGCAAAGAAATGATCACGGACAGCTTCTGATTCAAGCCTAAAGACGACAATTTCTCATTCAATCAAGGATCACAATATAGAAAATCTAAGCAAATGTAAAGCTATCATTGTGTTTCTAGCTAAGTGCTCTGACCTTGTGAGTTGACAGATTATCAACATACTTTCAATGCAAACATACTTCTATTGAACCAAAGGAAACAGTAATTTACTCCAAGAAGGTAATACTCATTTCTACCCCAACAATTTTCATATTTGGCAGTTCGTGGGCTGTCCATATACTTAGATCAATCTTACATGAGAGATTTTTGCAGTGAAATAGTTTAGTTGAGTCTACCTGGGAGTCACAATGAAGGAAACTACTCTATTTCAGAAAAAAATGCCCCCCACACCATGGGATCTCAACCGGAGATCAACAATATTAAAAAAGAAAACCAAACACAGGAGGTCCTAAATAGCAATTAAGTGGTCAAAACAATCCCTCAAAGGCTAAGAGGGCATGTTACATTGTATTAGGTAAGGGAGATGAGTGTAGGTTGTATGCAAATAGGATGCCATTATATGTAAGTGACTTGAGTGTCTGTGGATTTTATTATTCATGAGGGTCTGGAACCAATCTCTCATAGAATCAGAGGGACCACTGAATATCTGCATAAAAACCAATGGAAAACTATGGCTGGTGTAAAACAACTAACATTATAAAGAAGGAAATTTCCATTCTGTCCCTCATTTTGCCACAAATGTATAGGTTTTAAGCAAGATGTTTAACAATCTTTGGATCTCAAGATTTCTCCCTTTGTAATATAAGAAAGTTAGATTTAGTGGTTTCTAAAATTTTTTTGCTAGATGTCAAGAATTTTCAGTCTCAGGGGTTATCAAAGGTCAAAGAAGAATGGCAAGCAGGAAGAATTCTAGGTTTGGTTCCCCTTTCTTTACTTTTCTTACTTGTCCAACTAGAATATTTCAGTTTTTACCTTATATAATTGCTTACATATTTGTGTTTACGCTTTAAAAATAAACTTCTATTGTGGAATATTTTCAGACTTATAGAATAATTCCAAAAACAGTCATAATCACATAGACTCCTTTGTCAGTTTCCCCTAATGCTAACAACTTACATTACCATAGTGCATTTGTCAAAAATAAGAAGCCAACATTAGTACATAATTATTAATTAAACATTAGACTTTAATAGAATTTAACCAGTTTTTCTAATAATATGTTTTAAATTACAGTTAGATTCTGTTCCATGATGAAAGACAATCACAAAATTGTGACTTTCTTTTTGACATCATCAAAGATGAGTAAGGAATACTTTTCTCCCTCTGTGCTTCAATGCTAATTAAAACATAGCTCAGCACTGGCACCACCTGCAAGCTTATTAGAAATGTAGAATATTGTGCCCCACCTCGAGCCTACGGAAGTGAAACTTCCTTTTTAACATGCTCTCCAGGTGATGCCTATATAGTCTGTGTTCTTCTTTGTTGCTGTTCTTGTTAGGTGCTTTTGAGTCAGCAGGCTCATAGCAACCTTATGTACAACAGAAGGAAACACTACAAGTTCTGTGCAAACATCACAATCAGTGCTAGACTTGAGTCCATGTGCTGCCAACTCATTGGAAGTCTTCCTTTTTTTGGCTGAGCCTCCACTTTACCCAACATGATCTCCTTCTCCTGGGACTGGTCTCTCTTAGTAATATGTCTAAAGTATGAGAGACGATGTCTGGCCATCCTAGCTTCTAAGGAGCATTCTGGTTGTACTTCTTTTAACACAGATTGTTTGTTCTTTTGGCATTCCATAGTACTTTTAATATTCTCCTCCAACACCATAACCCAAATGTATCAATTTTTCTACAGTCTTCTTTATTTATTGTCCAACTTTCACATGTATATGAGGTTATTGAAAATATCATGACTTGTGTCAGGCGCATCTTAGTTTTTAAACTGCCACCTTTGCTTTTCAATACTTTCAAAAGGTCTTTTGCAGCAGATTTGCCTTGTGAAATGCGCCTTTTGATTTCTTGACTGCTGCTTCCCTGAGTGTTGATAGTGGATCTTAGCAAAATGAAGTCTTTGTCAACTTCAATCTTTTCTCCATTTATCTTGATGGTATTTATTGGTCCAGTGGTGAGAATTTTTGTTTTCTTTGTACTAAAGTTCAACCCATACTAAAGGCTGTGGTCTTTGATCTTCATTAGTAAATACTGTAAGTCTTCTTTGCTTTCAGCAAGCAAGGTTATATCATCTGCATATCTCAGGTTATTAATGAGTTTCCATTCAATCCCGATGCCATGTTCTTCTTCATATAATCCAGCTTCTTGAATTATTTGCTCAATATACAGATTGCGTAAGTATGATGAAAGAATAAAACATTGATGCATACCTTTTCTAATTTTAAACCACTCTGTGTTTCCTTATTCTGCCCAAACAACTGCCTCCCATCTCAGGGGACTCATTCTTCAGCATATACTAGACATTGTTCTGTCCTGATTTATAGATTTTTCATTGGCTGAATTTTGGAAATAGATCGCCAGAATGTTCTTCCTTTTTCTTTCTTACTTTGGAAGTTTTGCTGAAACCTATACTCGATGGGTGACTTGCTGGTATTTGTAATATCAGTGGTATAGCATCCAGCATCATAGGACCATACAAGCTGCTACATTATGACAAACTGACAGATGAGTTACTACTTATTTGTACCACGTTCTAGACATAATGCTAATGGTTTACTCAAATGGTCTAATTGGAAGTCCTGGTGTGGCTCTGTGGGCTAATGCATCAGACTGCAAAGTCATTTGAACTCCAAGGTTGGCGGTACAAGCTAACCAGCTGCTCCTGGGAAACCCTATACAGGGTCACTATAGTTCGGAACCTACTGGTGGCACTTTAACAACCCCCACCACCATATGGAGTACTGGTGTGGCACTGTAAGATAAGCACTGCACTGCTAACAGTAAGGTCAGTGATTCAAACCCACCCTGTGATCACTATGAATTGGAACTGACTTGACGGCACTTAACAACAACCACCACCACCATATGAGGTGGTTTTAATCTCCATTTTATAAATTAAGAAATACAGACACAGAGAAATTGAGTCTCTTGCCCAAGGTCATAAAGCTCAGGGGGCTACTTTGGAGGACCCAAACTGTAGCAGTATGACTCTAGATCTCAAAATCTAGATCATTATATTAGTCAAATATAGTAAATATAACTTACTAGATGTTGCACAATGAAACTTATAAATGTATTTCATTGACTCTATAAGCACAATTTATTACTATATTAGGTGTTTATGTGTAAATGACTGCCTGATAACACAACAGTCCTTTAAAAGCAAACACAAAATAAATTTTGTTCAAATATACCAGACAAAGCTAATTATTTTCTTAGAATTTTAAAAGTATATGTGTGAAAAGGTTTGTGTATGTTAAGCATTTTCCTCTCTTAATCTTGCTTGCATTATTAATTTTCTTAGCATATTCCTTATAGGTAAACTAGGTTACAAATAAACCGCGATGACCCTTATCTGAATGACCATATATTCTGATTTACTGGACTACAAATTGATCCGTTCATACAATTCCTAATGCTCCAGACATAGTCAAGCCTTTGAAAATGAAGTCTTATAACGGTTTCAGTGCTAAGTAGTGATTTAGTAAGAACAACAAAGAGAACTCCATACAGCTTGACAATGGAGAGTTGGAAAGATGATATCATCTCCTTATAGAACTTCACAGTTTATAAACTACTTTTACTTATGCAATTTTATTTCCCAGTTCTTCTTGTTGTTGTTAAGTGCAGTGACTTATAGCAACCCTGTATATAGTTTCTGAGGCTGTAAATCTTTGCAGGAGAAGGGTCATATTTCTCTTTCAGAGAGACTGATGTACTTGAACTGCTGACCTTGTGCTTCTCAGTCCAGTTCTTATCCTGCAGAGCTACTGCACCCTTATTTCTCAGTGCAACCCCAAAAGTCAGTAAAAATAGGTATTATGCCATCTCCCATGCTCCTTTTTAATAAACAAAACATCATCTCTGGTCACAAAATTCACCTAAAGAAAGAGAACAATTACACTGGGGATTCAAACCCAGTTCTTTGTGATCACTAAGTCTAGGTTTTTTAACACCCTGCACTACAGGGACCCATGTAGGAAATATGTCTTTCAGAGGTATAAGGGAATTTCTACTCTCCAGAGATATAAACTCTGGAGAGTTTATAAAATCTGCCCTCAGGCATGTTTTGCTTAAGTAGTTTTCTAGTTTGAACCAGTTATTACTGTAAAAGAAATGAAACTTTTAAATTTGGAATTTTGTCTTCACTTAGTTGATTAGTTGATTTGGCAATAATCACATAGAGTTAAGTAGCTACTACTCCCTTCAGACAAGGCATGTCTATTTCAGAATGCAATAGCCCTTACTACTATGATATTTGCCATAAATTAACAGAGAACCAGATTCTTTTATTCATTTATGTAACATGTCTAATTCCAGATATTAACTTGTCTGTATAATTGTTCAGCTATCCCCAGGCACTTAGTGATTTTCCTCCGCCAATTTGAGCAGGCTTATTTTTGTTTATCTTCCTAGTTCCGGTTCCCTAAGCTCAGTCAACAATCTTTACACTTTATTTATTTATTTTTTTATTAAAATGTTGTTCTAATGGAACAGAGAGAGCTGGGAAATTGATAATTTTTTTCACCTAAATTTGGTGTGCCTTTTCCTTGAGCTATAATTTAGTAGTTGACGTTATCTTAACCTTGTCTGGAGTTACCAGAACTTATTCTCCATATTGTTTTCAAGTCTGTTCAAAAACATTGCAACTTACTTATCATTTTCAAACTGTCTTCTTCTACCTCAGTTCCTGAGCGGTGCAAATGGTTAACACTTTTGGTTGCAAACTGAATGGTTGGCATCCAAGGCCATCCAGAGGCATCTTGGAAGAAAGACCTGGCAATCTACTGCCAGAAAAATCTAAAATAGTTCTACTCTGACATACCTAACTTGCTATGTGATGGAATCCAATGTCAGCAACCAATTTTGGTTACTTTTGACACTACTTGACCAGAGTGTAAATTGTCTATTACAGGTCATGGTCACTATAACCTAAAGCCTGAAATCATGCCTGGCACATGATAGATACTCAGTAAGTACTTGATGACTAGATGCATAAAGTAGAAGGCCTAAATCATGAATTGATTCTGATCCCTCAGACACAGTTAACTGACAAATTCATCTTATATTTGAATAGAGGCCTTGAGTAGGAAATTGTGGAGTGTGGTAGCTATGCAGGATAAGTGCTAGACTGCGAAGCACAAAGCCTGCCATTTGAACCCACCTGCTGCTCCTCTGGAGAAAGATGTGGTTTTCTGTACCCACAAATGATTTACAGTCTTGGAAACCCTATACAGGGTAAGTAAGCATCAGAACTGAGTTGCTAGCACTTAACAACAGCAGTGATAACAGAGGAGGAAATTATGAGTCTCTTAGAGAAAAGATATTTCCTAGACTCAGTAAGGGATCTATCTCCAAAACATGTTAATTTTTTATTTTAATAAAAATTATACTTACCAGAAATCAACCTTTGCACTAGCTATAAATAATATTTTATACAATGGACTGTACAATGAAGAGCAACATTTATAGAAACCTAACTATTCAAGAAAATAGAATATCTTCCTTAGACATGACCAATCTGATTTGATTATATCTTAAGGGCTTTCTTTTACATGCCATATAGAAAATGGCTTTTAGCCCATCCTGTCTCTTTCCTTAAGGTCAGAACTCTTTCTGGAATGCCTCAGGGCTGCAAAACAGTGTTGCTTTCAAGAATCATTTGAATTTGCTTTACTTCAGTCTTTAACCACCTTCTTGCAACTTATTAGGAAAAAAAACACAGTGTGGCCTGAACACCTACCTACATGTGGCTTCAACCACCTTTCATGATGCCTCCACATTCAATTGCCCTCAAACATTTCCTTTCCTTTTTTAACTTCTTTCCTCTTCTTTCTCATTCATCTCCATTTTCTCTCCTTTCTTCCTCCTTATCTGTGCTGTGGGTTAATGTGCTAGACTGTAAAGTCAGTTTGAACTGCAAGGTTAGTGGTTCAACAGTCGCTCCTTGGAAACCCTTTAGAGGATCGCTATGGGCCAGAACTGACTCGACGGCATTTAACAACAACAACAATCTTTCTTTAGCACTATATATTATTATTTATTTCATTAAAAAATATAAGGAGTGAACTTCTTATTTTACTGCACAGGGTTTGCCTTAATGGGTAATAAGAAAGTACAAGGATATATCTTGTACTTTAGCACATGACCTAGGACCCCCTCCTAACTCAGCATCTTGTTCTGCACAAACTAAGCTACTATAGTCATGAATGAGTCTTTCTACACCTGTTTTTCTTTCACATATTTAAAATACATTTGAATATCAGGATTCTCTCTTTCTCTTTTTTTTTTAAATGACAATTATATAGTGAGTAAAACCCTTTGCTTTCCATGAAGTCAGAGTTTTAAATTTTCAGAAACTTTAAAGACAACTTTATCCAGTTTCCTTATTTTACAGCTCAAGAAACCAAGATAAGAGTCAATCAGAGGGGTTACATGTTAGAATCAGAATTAAGACTCGGGTCTTCTGACTCCTAGCCCATTACACTCTCCATTGTTTTTGGATCATTTACTCTTTTTATTTAAGTATCTATCTTGTATTTGAAGTTATATATATATATATAGTAGTTGTTATGAATCGAGCTGCTAACCTCAAGGTCGGCAGTTCAAAACTACCAGCTGTTCCACAGGAGAAAGCTGAGGCGTTCTGTTCCCATAAATATTTGCAGCCTGGGAAACCCTGTGCAGGGTCACTATAAGTCAGAACTGACTCCATGGTACTCAATAACAACAACAACAACAACATATACATTTATATGTAAATATTTATCAGTCTCTGAGTGTAGAGCTGTGTCATGGGAGGAGAGTTCCAAGTGGCCTGAAGAGACCTTACAAAAGAGAAGCTGTCATCTTCTAGGTAAAAGTTTTTGTTTTATTTGTTTCATTTTTTTTCTAGGTGGAGAGACTTCCATTAGCTAATATTTTTCTGTTCATATAATTTACTTCTTCATCAGCAAGAATGGGAAAAAGCCCTGGGTATGGATTACTCAGTCTCTATCTGATCCAATTCCAAGTCTACTTCCAACCCTGCCACATTTTCTAATACTCTGTGCTGCAAATTTCATATAATTTTACCTGTGGTTGGACAGGTAAGTTGGCCTCATTTAGAAGAAAATATATGCAAGATAACAGCGTTGATATGATCAGGCTATAAGTAGGACATCCACTTGGGAAGCAAGAGAAAAGAAGCCACTTGATGGTAGAGCAATGGGAAATCAAAGGGTGCTGGATTGTGAAATCTTCTCTTTTTCAAGTGAAATCCTACAGTCATCTAATTGAGTACAATGTGATATTATCACAAGAGCAGTTTAATCCATATAGAATATGACTAGATAGAGAAGAAAATTTGGACTCAAATAATTCACTTTTAAAAGAACCATTCTGATTTCCAGAGAATTATATACTTACTGCCTTTACAGGAGCCCTGGAAGCACAGTGCTTAAAGCTCTTGGCTGATAATTAAAAGGTCATCAGTTCAAATCTACCAGTATTGCCATAGAAGAAAGATGTGACAGACTACCTCTTTAAAAGTTATAACCTTAGGAAGCCTATTGTTGTTTTTGTTGTTGTTAAATGCCATTTAGTTGATTCCAACTCATGGTGACCCTGTATAGGGTTTCCAAGGAGCAGCTGGTAGGTTTGAACTAGCTTTGGGGAAGTTCTCTTCTGTCCTATAGGGTTGCTTGAGTTGTTGTTGGTTTTTAGCATATGGCCTTATGGTTAAAACAATTAAACCAAAATTAAAGGAATGTTTATCTTATAGTTAATGGCAAAATTTGAGCAAGTAGAATAATTAATGAGGAAATTCCCAAATGAGAAATAAAAACTTTTAACTAGAGGAAAATTTAAATATTAAAGTAATTGAAATTTCAATCATAACATAATGCTTTGGGGAAATATTTACTTGTAACTATTTGTGTTTGTGTGTATGTATGTGCTTCAGGACAATCTAAATGTTTTTAGGCTATCTGTATGTAGATACAGTAATAATTTAATCATTTTAACCATAGTTTGGCTTTCAAATATTAGAACACACAGTATATAAAGTAAAATGTATTTTGCTTGGCCCTAGCTCTGAAAGCGTAATGGTTGTGAATCGGGCTGCCAACTACAAAGTCAGCAGTTCGAAACTACCAGCTGTTCCATGGGAGAAAGAAGAAGCGTTCTGCTCCCATCAAGATTTACAGGCTCAGAAACCCTGTACAGGGTCTCTATGAGTCAGAACCGAATCCACGGCACACAGCCACCACCACCAGTCCTTGTTAAAATAAAAATGAATTTTCTCAAGGGTGGAAGTGTGTTCTGTTAAAAAGTTGAAGACTACAATAACAAATGTAATATTAGTAAAGCCTTTCCTTTCTTGTCTAGAATAATAACACAAGGTGACATTCTTAACAAGCAAGTGAAGCTATGCTCTTCAAGCAAAACTTTTCAAAGGTAGAAATAGAGCTAAAGTAGTATGTAAGTAGACCTACTCAGGAGAAATGTTCCATCTTATCTATTGTAGCCAGCACTGTTTATTCAGGTGTTGTTTTCTGAAGGCTCCCTTTTGTCATCCTCTATTTAATCTCCGGATGGAGTCTCAATGTGGTCCTGTAGGATAAGAACTGGACCACAATGTAGTTTGAACCACAAAGTCAGCCCTTCAAACCCACCAGTTGCCCATTTAGAACCCTATAGAGGGTTGCTATAAGCCATAACTGACTCGAAGACATTTAACAACAAGCTTAAATCCCGTGTGGTGCCGGAACGCTAACCAAATGATTGGCAGTTCAAACCCAGCAGCCAATCCTCAGAAACCCTATAAAAGGAGACTATGAGTCTATTCTCGATGGAACTTAACAATAACAACATTAAATCCTGGTTCCGTATTTCCAGTTCTTTTTCTCTCCATTGCTGTAGATAGCCAACTGATAAGAGACAACTTCCCGAAGCATAAAAATAAAAGAAAACAGACAACATTTATGTAGATTGTTGTTAAGTGCCATCAAGTCAGTGACCCTATACAGGGTTTCCAAGGAGCAGCTGGTGGGTTAGAATGGCCGACATTGTGGTCCACAGTCCAGATATCTATCTATCGATCGATCTATCTTTCTCTCTACAAACACACACACACACACACATACATATATAATGTAGTGACTTTAGTTATGGATGCTCTCACAGATAAATGATAAGCATACAATAGATGCAAGCTCTCTGTGAATGGCCTGTGTGTTTCTTTCTGAATATAGAGTTCCACATACGCCTCTTCTAAATGCTAAAGCAAATGGAAGACATGAGGAGGTCCAAGAGCTGAACAGAAAATTTCAAAGATCAGCT
>NW_006408720.1:2218447-2232687 GCF_000296735.1 Chrysochloris asiatica | reverse complement strand
GTGTTTCATTCTGCTGTGCATAAGATCGCTGTGGGTTGGTACTGACTCAATCGCACCAAACAACAGCAACATACTACTACTTGGAGTCCTGCTGTGTGCTTCAGGTTAATGTGCTGGACTCCAAGGTCAGTTTGAACCTCAAGGTCCATAGTTCAAGCTCCCTAGACACTCCTTAGAAATGAATACAGGTTTGCTATGAGTCAGAAGCTACTCAACGGCACTTAAAGACAATAACAAATACTACTATTAATCTATTACTACACCTTTCAAACTTATTTGAACATTTTTGGAAGTAATAAATATTTTTTCATCCTTCCTCAGTGGACTGACTCTAAACTCTCTGAAAGCTGGGATTTTGCACTATGTGTACATGACTGGCACATAGTAGATACTTAGTACAGTTATGTTGAATGAATAAATGAATAGGATTCACTCATCACTGGTGCTCTTTCAACACAACTTGGAATAGAGGTTGCTGCTGGCGCAGAGTCACATTCATACAGTAAGTGAACTATGTTCAGTGGAAAAAAGGAAGGCCTTCAATGGGATGAATTGACACAGTGGCTGCAAAATGGGCTCAAACATAGCAAAAATTGTGAGGATGGTGTGGGAACGGGCCATGTTTCGTTTTGTTATACAAGGGGTTGCTATGAGTCAGAGCTTATGCAATGGCACCTGATGATGTGTTTATCAATGAAAACTTCACAAATGAATAAGTTCCTCTCTTATTGCTCGGAGAAGGATATATCTAGGACCCAATTCTTTTGTTGTAAATATATATGTAACAAAACATTTCACCACATATATGAGCTCAGTGGCATCAATGAGGTTTACCATGTGTTCAACAATCACCATTATCCATATGCTGGGGCCTAATTTTAACAACTGTTATTGCAAAAAACATCTGGTGACCATGTCTGACTTCTCCTGACTTCATAAGGGGGAAAGAGAATGAAACTCAAAATCAGCCTAAGGCTGATTCCTATGAAGCTTCCACCCTACAATCTTCTTACCCTATTCTGTTACCATCTATCCCTCCCCACATCATTCTCTGCTTCACATCTGGTTTCAATATTCCATTGCAATGGCCACACAGAACTCTTAACGATACTCATGATTATGGGGTTTACTAGGGGTGTGAACAGGGTGCAATTCAGGATCAAAACCAACTCAGGAATGTCTCTTGTCTGCCATACTGCAGGCATGTCTCAACCTGTTTTCAACCTTTCAGCCATGTGGTCTCTTGCCCTCTGCCCTGCTCAAGCATGTGTTACAAAGTTCTTTTAGCCAATCTGTGAATGTCCAAAGGACATGTTATGTAATCCAGTCTCCTGTCTGTATGTACTCAGCTTTACTCAGTCCTTGGGTCTAAAATCTGAAGCTGCTCTGTCCCTCCACGCTGTCGCCTCTGACATCGCTGTTTCTCACACTTCATTCGTGTTCTTCCTTCTTAATGATTCTGGGGTCTTCTGCCTCAGCTTCTGAGATGACTCCTTTTAAACCTAGCCTAGAGGGCAAAACTAGAATTCTGTAAATCTTATTTGCATGGTCCATCCATCATATGCAGATGCTACAACTTTGCTTGCTATAAGTGAAGAGGATATAAATACTTACTGATGAAGATCAAAGAGCACAGCCTTCAGTATGGATTGCATCTCAATGTAAAAAAAAATAAAAATCCTCACCACTGGACCAATAAACAACAGTCTTATCAATGGAGAAAAGATAGAAGTTGTCAAGGACTTCATTCTTCCTGGATCAATCATCAACACTCTTGGAAGCAGCAGTCAAGAAATCAAATGACATGTTGCATTAGGCAAATCTGTTACACAAGACCTTTTAAAGTGTTGAAGAGCAAAGATGTCAGCTTGAGGACAAAGATGCGCCTGACCCAAGCCATAGTATTTTCAATAACCTCGTATGCATGCGAAAGCTGGACAGTGAATAAGGAAGACCGTAGAATTCGTGCATTTGAGTTATGGTGTTGGAGGAGAATACTGAACATGCCATGGGCTACCAAAAGAACAAACAGATCTGTTTTAGAAGAAGTGCATCCAGAGTGCTCCTTGGAGGCCAGGATGGCCAAACTTCGTCTCTCATACTTTAGACATATTGTCAGGAGGGACCAGTCATTGGAGAAGGATATCATGTTTGGTAGGGTGGAGGGTCAGAGAAAATGAGAAAGACCCCCAGCGAGATGGATTGGTAAAGTGGCAGCATCAATGGGCTCAAACGTGGCAACAATTTTGAGGTTGGCTTAGGACTGGGCAGTGTTTTGTTCTGTTATGCATAGGGTCTCTATGAGTTTGTACTGACTCAATGGCACCTAACAACAACCCAATCACTGGAGTCCTGGTGTGGCGCTGCAAGTTTATGCAAAGTTGATGTTTCAGGCTTACCAGCAGCTCTTTGGAAACCATACACAGGATTGCTATGGGTCGGAACCAACTCAATGACACTTAACAATCACAACAACAACCCAATTACATTGGATAGAAAAACCAGATCAAGTAAATTCAAGGCACCACAACTATATAATAATCATCCTAGTTCACTACAGATTTCCTTGAAACTTTTCAAAGATTGAGTATTACCATTTCATTAAAGGATACAAGGATGAAGATCATGAGGTAAATCCCGAAAATCAAGTAGAATAAATCATGAGACACTCATATTTTATATTTCATATTTACCTGGCACAACACATGTTGGTATTATCTACTTATACTAGAATAGTATTAATTGATATATCAATTATTTTTTTGAAAGTATGAGTGTATGAAATAGCACTAAGCAAAAACAACAATGAAAAAACAAAAAAGAAAAGCACTTTAGTAGAATTTTTGATATTCTAATCAAGTTGAGGAGTCCTGATATGGTGCTGTGGGTTAATGTGTGAGACTGCAAAGCCGTTTGAACTGCAAGGTCGGTGGTTCAAGCTCACCAGCTGCTCCTCAGAAACCCTATACAGGGTCATTATGGATCGGAACTGACTTGATGGCCCTTAACAACATCAATAAATCAAGTTGAAATGTTTTTCTTTTAATCTCATTTTAGCACTTTCTAATTTATTATTGCATCCACAATACAGTAATTAAGTAGGTAATTTGTTGCTTTTATTTCTGATTGACTGGACTAGTGCGAAAGTAAGAGAAGTAAAATAATTGGACAAATACAACACTTAACAGTGATGATATTTTTTTGGACAGCTTAGAGACAGTGAGTTTGAAGACAAAAATAATTTCCTGAGAGTATTGTAAATCACATAGACTGACCTTAAAAAAAAAGAATCACACAAAAAACAAACCTATTGATACTGAGCCAATTCCTATAGCACAGAGTATGTCTGCCCCTTAGGGTTTCCAAAGGTGTAATATGGAAGCAGACTGCCATGCTTTTCTCTCACAGGTGGGTTTAAACTGCTGACCTTTCAGCTAGCGGCAAAGCACTTAAACACTCTTTATGTAGATTAGATTCTCAGATCCTTTGCATACATATAATTGAAATTAAAATTGAAGATGGTCAAATGCTCTTGTTTATCAATATTTATGATAAGTCAAAGGAAATATTTTAAAAAGGAAACTAGGGTATTTCATTAATAAACTATTAGTAGGTGCCCATTAGATTGCAGCAATATATTAAGCATTCTGAAAATTTAAATAGAGATGTATTCACCAAATTTCTCTGCTTTATAAAGAAGCTAGTAAAGAAAAAAGGCATTCTCTAATAGGGAAGTGTATTGTTGAACATTGTGAATTGAATATTAAGAAAGGAGAGGGTTGTATTTTAAAGGGTGATTCTACAAAAGCAGAAGGGAGAATAGGCTGCTCTTTCAAGATTTCCAGTATCCTATTTTTTAATTATATGGAAAAAAAAGAGACAGGCGAGATTGTGGAGGATAGAAATTTTGAATATTTTATTATCTATTACCCTAGATTGTTGATCTTGAAGTACAATAATATGTTTGACAAAACTGAAATGAAATGAAAATGTTGTAAGGATGTAGGGTGTAAAAAAAAAAAAAAAAAAAAAGACCATGGAGAAGTACACAGATGCTATGAAACACTTTGCAGTTCCCTGAGGGGTAAGAAGAGAAATTTACACAATCATGGAGCACAATAATGTCATTTAACTACTGCAGACAGCACGCAGCATCTGTTCAGTGGATAAAGCAAAGGACAAAGGATAAGGGTCCATTTCTATTTCTGTCATTGATTGCTATGTGACCTAGAGGATCAGATTTTTGACACTGGGTATCCCGTAGTTTAAAAACAATCAATATATCCTAGAGTAATTTTGGGTATCGTTTTTTGATATTTATAAATCATTAGCAGATTTTTACAACTGATCTACCATAAAAGCAGATGTTACCAATTCTTTCTCTCACTTGATAATTTACAGAACGAATAAAGAATGACAATTGCCAGCCACCAATCAGATGCCTACTAGAATTCTTCTTGTTTGTTTTTCATTTATACTCATCCTTGAGCCCATCATGGTTTTTTTCCCCAAGCAATGTTCTTTTATCCACAGTTGCTTTGCATTTAATTTAAATGAAAACAAAACAAACAAACAAACAAAAAACCCAGCTCCAGGTGAATTCAGTATTTAAATTGCAGTCTGTATATTCTACTTTGGAAATTGAAGCATCTATGTTTGTAAGGCTTCTGTTAGTCAAAGGATGAATAAGTTATATGCAAATATCCAGGAGTCCTAGTAGCAAGCATGAATTATAGCAAATTCATCATGTTTGCATCCTTTTACAGGCTGTTTTTTGCTAGCTTTGAGGGAAATATTAGGTTTATATATGACTCACACTCCTACCATATTTAGAAAAATATTACATAAATAAGAAATTTGAATGTGGAGAAAATAAATAGATAAAAATATATTTCTTTCTTACAGGTTGATGCACAATATGGAAAATAATGCCTTTTCTTACTCTAAGTATATATGAATTGTCCTATTAAAGCTCTAAATAAAATTAACATAAAAATAGCCCACGTCTTATTAAATAACTAATTTTCATCTATTGCCTAATGTCTGATTTCCAAGAAATTAGATGAGTTCATATAGTTTAATATAATCTATTATCTAGCATTGGGAACTGACCTCATCAATTGCAATGTTATCACAGTTCCCATCAATTCAATTCTATAGAATTGCAGTTGTATTTTACATATCTATATCTATACATATCAAAACACAAAATATCCTATCTGTCTATCTATATATCTAGTGATCTAACTAATTATCTATCTATGTATCTATCATCTATCTATCTGAATTGTGGCAAACAATAAAAAATCAGAGACCCTAGAGTATAAAAAAGAAGAAAGGAAGTGAAAATACTTGACTGTATTTTATGTCTTGAGCCCAACACAGAACATGTACCATTCTGTGGATATTAACATATAAGTAGAATCTGATTATGGAAGAAAATGTGTTTGTAAAATCAGCCTGCTTTGCAAACGTTCTCTCAAGACAATTTCTGTGGATACGATACCTTCCGTAGGGGTTTGAGCTTGGTCTCCATTATGAAGTCATATTTGCAGAGCTCACAACAGCGTGTGTCTGAACTCTTGATCCACTGGTGAAGGCAGGACTGGTGGACAAAGCGAAGGGTGCCTGTGCAGCGACAGGGTGTGATGAGGGGGCTCTCTTCATCCCCTTCACAGTGACAGATCCTGGGGAACAAAACATCAGCAGTATGAGATCTTCCAGACAGATTTTCTCACTAATGATGTTTCATTCTTGCATATCCTATGCTGTACTATTGCAACCTGAGACTTTGAACAGGATATTGCAACCCAACATTGAAGTCAGAACCAAGTCTATAATTAATATCACTTTCTTTGCACTTTTATGGTAACTGCTACACTCTTCAGTCATATTTGAAGGTATTAGATACTAGAATATCAGAAATGCACTGTCATGTCATTCCTGCACTGATGCTGGTTTTAACAGAACAACTATGGAGCTACTCAGCATCTATGCATGCATTTATATAAAACATTTATTCTTTATAAGTATCCTGAAGAGTACTGCGGTCTGCTAACTTCATTGCTTTATTTTGATGATAGTTTCATGGTATAAGAATGTGGAACATCTGAACAAGTTTAGGGAAACTATAGACATTTAGCCTGCGAGTATTATAAAGTTTTTCTTAGGAAGTTGTACACATATTCGGTCACAATGAATAGTCTACACTGTCAATTGTCATCATTGTTTAAAAGTGACAAAAAGCACTAGTAACATGAAGTCCAAATACAGTAAATTCCATTACTTGAAATGTTCATATTTGTTATGAATACAGTGTTCAACTGAAGTTTCTGAATGATCCTGAATTCCAGTTTTATAGAATTGTAATCTATGAAATCATCATTAATTTTACATTCAAATTATTTGACATATTTTGCTTTTTTCCTCTTTGCAGGAAGAATAATCCTTTCCTATCTCAAGGTTGTAAATTCAAATTTTGGACTTTCAAATAATTACTAAAATTTAGTCAGTTGTTAGAAATTGCTAATAAATTTAATTGGAAATATTGCTTTAAATCTGTTAGAAATATAAATGTAGCACAATTAAAGATGCATGGATTTATTTATTTTGAGCTAGGTCATACTAGCAGGCTGGAAGAATGTATGAATTGCGCTAAGACTCTTCCTTTTAGGCCTATATGTTCTGCTCTTCAGAAGTATGCATTGTAAATATGTATGTTGTTGGTGTTAAGTGCTATCAAGTAAATTCTGACCCATAGCAACCTTGTATAGGTTTCCAAGGAGCAGCTGGTGAGCTTGAACCATCAACCTTGCAGTTCAAATGAGTTTGCAGTCTGACGCATTAGCCCACAGTGCCACACCAGGACTCCAAATATGTATGTGTGTGTATATATATATTTTGTTAAATGCTGCCGAGTCAGTTCTGACTCAGCAATCCTGTTTAGGGTTTCTATGGACAAGATCACGGTAAGCAGCCCAACGATTATCTTACAGTGTCACACCAGGAAACTCTATCTATGTGTGTGTGTGTGTGTGTGTGTGTGTGTGTATATATATATATATATATATATATATATAAAGTGAGTTATTGAAGTATTCTCTGGACAAATTATTGAATGATGCAGAAAGCATCCAAAGAAGATGGAAGGATTACACAGAACCACTGTACCACAAAGAAATGGTCAATGTTCAACCATTTCAAGGGGTTGTTGTTGTTGTTGTTGTTGTTGTTAAGTGCCATCGAGTCGGGTCCGACCCATAGCGACCCTGTACAGGGTTTCCGAGGGTGTAAATCTTTACGGGAGTAGAAAGCCTCATCTTTCTCCCACGGAGCGGCTGGTAGTTTCGAACTGCTGACCTTAAGGTTCGCAGCCCTTTAGCATATGATAAACAGCCAATGACCCTGAAGGAAGAAGTCCAGAGTACAGTGAAACCATTGGCAAAGAACAAGACACCAGGAATTGATGGAATAAAAATAGAAATTTTCAAACAAGTCAGGCAGCACTGGAGGCACTCTTTCATCTATGCCAAGAAATTTGAAAGACAACCACCTGGCCAACTGACTGGAAGAGATCCATATTTGTGCCCATTCCAAAGAAAGGTGACCCAATAGACTGTGGACATAATTGGACAATATCACTGATATCTCATGTGAGTGTAGTTTTACTAAAGGTGATACTGAAACGGCTGCAACCATACACTTCTAGAAGTTCTAGAGAACTTCTAGAGGTTTAAGGTGGATTCAGAAGAGGATGTAGAATGAAGACTATCATTGTTGATGTCAGATGGATCTTGGCTAAAAGCAGAGAATAACAGAAAGAAGTTTCCATTTGCTTTATTGACTACACTAAAGCTTTAGATTGTATGGATCATGACAAGCTATGGGCAAAAGTGCCAAGTATGAGTATTTCTCATGAGCACTTAATTGTGCTCATGAGGAACCTGTGCATAGATCAAGAGACAATTATTTGAACAGAAGCGGGGAACACTGAATGGTTTAAGATTAGGAAAGGTGTGTGCTAGGGTTGTATGCTTTCACTATACTTATTCAATCTGTATGCTGAGCAAGAAGTTTTGTTATATGAAGAGAAACATGGCAACAGGATCGGAGGAAGTCTCATTAACAACCTGTGATATGCAGATGATACAACCATGCTGGCTGAAAGTGAAGAGGACTTAAAATACTGGAAAATAACATGGCTTGAGTCAGAGGCACCTTAGTCATCAAACTGACTTCATTGCTCTTGAAGTCGTTAAGGAGGTCTTGTGAAGCAGATTTGCCTAATGCAATATATTGTTTGATTTCTTGACTGTGGTTTCCACGAGTGTTGATGGTTGATTCAAGCAAAATGAAGTCTTTGACAACTTTAAGTTTTTTATCTATGTATCTTGATGTCGTTTATTGGTCTAGTGGTGAGAATCTTTGCTTTCTTTACACTGAGCTGCAACCCAGACTGAAGACTGTGGTCTTTGATCTTCTTCAGTAAGTATTTTATGTCTTCTTCACTTTCAGCATGCAAAGATGTATCACCTGCATATTGCAGGTTGTTAATGAGTCTTCCTCCAATCCTGATGCCACATTCTTCTTCTTATAATCCAGTTTCTTGCCTTATGTGCTCCATATACAGACTGAAAAAGTATGGTGAAAGAATACAGCCTGGAACACACCTTTCCTAACTTTAAACTATTCATACAGAACTATTCCTTGTTCTGTATGAACAACTGCCTCTCTTTGTCTATGTACAGGTTCCTCATGAGCACAATTAGAGGTTCTGGAATACTAATTCTCCACAATGTTGTCCATACCTTGTCATGATCCACACAACCAAAGGCCTTTGTGTAGTCAATGAAACACAGGTTAAAATCTTTCTGGCATTTTCCGCTTTCAGCCAAGATCCATCTAACATCAGCAATGATATCTCTCATTTCATGCCTCATCTTAGTCCAACTGAACCTCTGGCATTTTTTTGTCAATGCATGGTTGCAGCCATTTTTGAATTATCTTTAGCAAAATTTTATTTCATGTGATATTAATGATGTTGTTCAATCATTTCCGCATTCTGCTGGGTCACTTCTCTGTGTGTATCTTAGCTATCTCATGATGTAATTTTTAAATGTGACTATAATATTAGTGATTGAATGCAAACATGGTGTATGCCACTTAATGCCATACAAAACTGAAGAATAATGATGAATCATATTCATAACGTGGGAGAACATTATGCTTAGTGAAATTAGTCAATCACAAAAGGACAAATATTGTATAAGACCATTATTATTATTATTATTATTATAAACATACTAGGATTTATTACATTTGTCTATGTTACTGGCTGCTCAGATTCACCAAGGCCTTAGTCATCTGTAACTATGGATTCTTGACATCTGCCTGGTATCACATAACTGGAAATCTGATTAGGTGGCAGTTCAACCACTAACGTCACAACTGTGACCATTTAGTGCTTTTATAAGAGTTCAATTGTAACATGTAAAGACTTGGTTATAACGGGAGGGTTTGCAGTTGCTGCTGTGTAAGGCAGACTTCAGGAGGAGGTACAGAACCTTCTATTTACTGAAGCACAACTCAAAATGAACGACAAAGGCCAGCGATGCCATTATGCAGGGAAGCCCAAACTCTGCCTGACATTTAAAAAGCCTATGAAAAATGACCTTCCCTCTTGGGACCCTATTGCTACATCTCAACCACTCTCTCCCTCCTCAATCTGTCCAGTCAATCACTCATCTACCATCCTGGTTACCAGCTCACACTCCACGCTCAGGGTGGGCATGGACAGGTGGGTAGATGGGCAGGTGAATGGACGAAGGGGAAAAGGCAACATTCTCAAATGTTCTTGAATTGGATGTTCTTGATGACACCTTCTGGGATGAAAGCAGAGCTTGCAGTAAGGAAATTAATTTGGACAGAGATCTTGTATGACTGAGTAAAGACAATTTCTGGACCCTATGAGATCATCGTAAAAATATTTTGACAACCCAAGAGGAAGCCTATTTGTCCCTTTCCAAATGGCAGTAATGTGACTACTCCTGTCAAACTCCTGGGATGGGCAGTTACAGCTACACACTTGGGAAGTGGTCAAGTATTGAGTCTGATGTCTGAGGAGAATGCCAGTCCACTTCCACTTCAGGGCTGGCTGAGTCCCGGTCTCTTTGATAACGGCGACGGGCCTGACTTGGATGGCCTTCTTGCTGATGCCCATGTGGTGGCAGGTGTTTACCACATCCGTCACATTCTTGTAGGATTCAGGAGACTCTTCCATAACCTGTTTGGGCGTGGCAACACTGATTGCAATTCACATATCTGCCAATTTGTCCTGGAAGTCTAAGTTACGTTGAGATTTTGCTCGAGACAACGCATGGCCCGCTCCATGACAGGTGGTTCCAATGTTCGGTGCCAATGAAGACGTAACTACAGGTTCCCATGGTGCCCCCGATGAGCACCATCTGTCCAGTGAGCTGGTAATCCATGGCGATGAAGGGGTGATGAGGCGGGGAAGCCCAGCTGGACCCCTTCCTGTGTACCAGCAGTGTCGGTTCCTTCCCATCCACCATGTGCTGCTCCTCCTTGGTGATGTTGTGAGACACGCCGTAGATGGCATGGAGGTCCAAGTCATCAGGGGTTGTGTTGAAGACCTAGGAAAAAACCTGGTGGGTTAAGAAGGTCATGGAGGAGCTGTTGATCAGGCATAGTCCCCAGCTGTGGCTATTCCCTTCAGGTAGTCCTTACCCTCTGCGGATGCGGTGCAAGCACAAGCCAACTGATGGTTGTTGACTATAATCTTGCCTCTCTTCATGGCCTCTTCCATAGCTACCAGTGTGTCGGTGGCTACTTGGTGGCCCAAGCCTTTGCTTCCGCTGTGGATCATCACACACACCTGCCCCTTATGGTTGATGCCCATTGTCTTAGCAGCATACTTGTTGAAGATCTCATCCACAACCTGGATTTGTGCATAATGGTTGCCTGCTTCCAAAGTCCCTAACTGAAAAAGGCCTCTCTTCTTGGCCCTTGCGGCATCCTCCCATACTCCTCACAGTGGTCCTTGTCCTCAGCCAAGGCATAGCCTTACTGTAAGGACCAGTCCACACCCAACTCCAGGGCCTCCTCCTAGTCTTTGACGTTAGTTGGGATGACACCTTTTGATCCCACCCCAACAGGAATGTGGTCAAACATCGCTTGGGCAAGTTGCTCTTTCACAAGGTGAACGTCACCCTCATCTAAATTAGTTCTTAGAAGCAGACACCACAGTTGATATCAAATCCGACACCACCTGGTAAAAGTACTGCTTCGGGGTCTTTCATCTCAAAGGTTGCCATATTCCCAACAGCAAACTCATAGCCTGAGTGGACATCAGGAAGACCAACAGAATGGTGAACAATCCTAGGCAGGGCTGCCACGTTGCCGATCTGTTTCATGGCTGGCAGGAAGCCACCAACACCCCCACCATGACAGACGTTCCGCAACTCCTCAAACGTTAATTTCTCCAAAGAGTCATTCACGTAGAAAACGCCTTCCACCTGCATGTTCCGCACGAAGCCTTTCTTGATCCTCCAGCAGTTTTTATTGATCTTTTCCAAGAACTGCAATTCATCATTGTAGTTGCAACTCATGGTGGCGACAATGGTGGCGGAAACTACGGAATCCGCTTTGAAGAGCAAGCAGATACCACGCTGACCCACTGCCCAGAGATCCGCATGCTTGCCTTCTGTATAAGACAATCACTGTAAACACTTCAGAAAAGGTTTCCAGTTTTTTTAAAAAAAATCTTTGACAGTTACCAGGGGTGTGAGGGAGGGGAGAGTAACTCACTAACTAAAGGGTAGACACAAGTTAGCTAGGGTGATGGGGAGGCAATATACAAGAAGGGGGAGGGCAATATAAAAGAATTGTGAAGGTAGCATAAGAATAATGAAGATGAGTGAAGAAACGGGGAGGTATGCATGGGATAAAGAGGATATATGTAAACAGTGATATATACACAACCTTGGAACAGCAGTGTTTTGTGCATAAATATGATCAGACATAGGCTGAATGAGTAATGGAGGAAAAGTGGTATATAGTCTTATATGACACAGATATTGAAGATGTTTAATGAGAAAAAAGAAACATTCTTTGATGGTTGCCAGGGATGAGAGGGAAGGGAGAATAGTTCACTGGCTATAAGGTAGACACAAGTTAACTTGGGTGAAGGGGAAGGCAATATACAAGAAGAGGGAGGTTGGCAGAAGAGTGATGAAGACAGGTGAAGACACAAGGAGGTATAGAAGGGTTAAAGGGGATAGAGGTAAATATTGATATATACACAATCTTGAAACAACAGTGTTCTGTGGGTAGATATATGCTGAAAGGGTATGGAAGGAAGAATGGGTCTGGGAGGAAGAGTTAGAAAGAGGATATTGGTGTATGAAAAATTACCTTTCCTGCAAATACAACTATGAATGTGGTGGGAAAAATAATGAAAACCTCTTAAATATTATCAACACTTTAAGTAAATGAGTGAATGAGCCTGGGGGCTCAGGATCATAGTCTCAGGGGACACCATGGACAATTGGAATAATATAGTCCACAAAGACAATGTTTTACATCCTATTTTGGTGAGTAGCATCTGGGATATTAAAAGTTAATGAGTAGCTGTTTAAGGTACAGCTATTGGTCTCCCTGCGTGCAGAAGAAAGAAAAGTGATGAGAACTGAAGATGTTTGGAATCAATTAGTCTAATGGACTAATGGAACATGTGAACTTCATTCTCTACGATTCTGAGACCAGAAGATGGTGTCACATTAGAAGTAAGTAAGTAAGTAAACAAACAAACAAACAAACAAACAAATAAAAAGACTGGGTTTACTGGTCAGAAAGAGACTGGATAATCCTGAGACAGTCTTTGACCTCCATGTAGGTCTGGAAAGGAACTCACTCTCATGGCCTGACTTTCAGCCGAGTACTAGAAAGGTTTATAGGGGGAACAATAGTATCAAGGCATGCTTACTATGAATGGTGAACAGTCAATCACTCAAGATCAGGGGGACAGCATGCACCCAAGGACAAGGGTGAGAAGGAATGGCAAGAAGGGTGGAATAGTGATGAAAGCCACAGGGAGGAAGCAGGATAACTGTTGTTCCAGGAAGGGGAATACAATCATTTAGATGCAGCAAAGTATATGATTTGTTGAATGTAAAATTGATGATATTATCTGTAAATCTCTCAAGTCACAATAAAATCTTTAAAAAAATACATATACATATAACCTCATTTTGGGAAGAAATAATAAAAAGCATAAACAATTGTTAAAAAACAGTGGTGCATGCCATTTTAGTGTAATAAGAGGAACTGGCTTTATAACATTTTTAGTATATGCAGGGCACTAAGATTTTTACCATCACCACATTTTCTACAAAAAGAATATTCCACATATTCCACAACAAAGAACATGAGTCACTGAACTTAGTTATTTCAACAACCAATGTAAGATTCAATTGATAACCCACATTGAAAAATGAACATTCACCAGTTTTGCTTTAAACAGCTGATACTGTTTCATAGTAAATGCTATAATTGTTAATGAACAAAGAAAAATACGTCATAACAGAAAATTTGATGATTTGAAAACAAATACTACAAGTGCTATCTAAGGGTCCACCATTTGTCTGTCAGTTTGCAGTATTGTGATGGCTTGAGTGTTGCTGTGATTCTGGAAGCTATGCCATGGGTATTTTAAATACCAGCAGGGTCATCAAAGGTGGACAGGTTCAGATGAGCTCCAAGACTATGACATACTAGGAAGAAGGAGAGACAGACTACTTTCAAATATTTAGTCACTGAAAACCTTATAAATAGCAGTGGAACACTGTCAGGTAATACCAGAATATTGAATATTGAAACATGATGAATAACACCAACATATTGTCAGATATAGTGCCAGAAGATGAGCCCCTCAGGTTGGAAGGCACTCAAAGTATGACTCAGGAAAAGCTGCCTCCACAAAGTAGAATTGACAGAGATGACACAAGTGGAGTAAAAGCTTTCAGGACCTTCTATTTGCTGAAGTACAACTCAAAATGAGGAGAAAAAGCTCTAAACATCCATTAATAATTGGAACATGGAACATAAGAAGTGTGAATCTAGGGAAATGGAAAGTTGTCAAAAATGTAACACATCAAACACAAACATTGATATCCTAGGTATTAGTAAGCTGACATGGACTTGTTTGGCTATTTTGAATCTGC
>NW_006408720.1:2216320-2217966 GCF_000296735.1 Chrysochloris asiatica | reverse complement strand
AAAGGCCAGAATAGTTATGGGATGACATAAAGAACATCATATAGGAAGACAGCAAATCTCATTAAGAAGACAAGAAAGAAAAAAAGAGCAAAATAATTGTCAGGAGACTCTGAAACTTAATCTCTAGCATAGACATGCTAAAGCAAATGGAAGAAATGAGGATGTAAAAGAGCTGAATAGAATATTTAAATGGTCAGCTGAAGAAGATAAAGTCAAATATTATAATGAAATGTGCAAGGATCTGGAGCTAGAAAACCAAATGGGAAGAAAATGCTTAGCATTTCTCAAGCTGAGGTAACTGACAAAAATATTCAAGTCTCGACTGAAATACTGAATGATTCTATGGTCAAAATACTGAGTGCTGCTGAAAGTATCAAAACAAGATGGAAGGAGAGGCAGGAAATTGGGAGAGGTAATGAGGAAAGGGGAGTAACCGTGCCTGCACATGGCTTCACCTAACGCTAGCTATGGTGTCTGCAGCACCCTCCACTTCCTTCCTAAGCATTGAGAACCAGAAGCAGAAAGTCACCATGCCTATTCTCAAGATCCATGCCAGAGGGATCTTTGACTCCCATGGAAATCCCACTGTTGAGGTTCATCTTTATACCACAAAAAAGATCTCTTCAGAGCTGCAGAACCCAGTGGTGCCTCATCTGGTATCTATGAAGCCCTGGAGCTCTGAAACAAAGACAGGACTGGGTATCTGGGAAAGATGTCTCAAAGGCTGTTGAGCACATCATTAAAACAATTGTGCCTGCCCTGGTTAGCAAGAAGCTGAACGTTGTGGAACAAAAAAGTTTGACAAACTGATGAGAGAGATGGGCAGAATTGAGAACAAGTCAAAATTTGGGGCAAAAGCCATTCTGGGTGTGTCCCTTGCTGTTTGCAAGGCTGGAGCTGTTGAGAAGGGGTTCCCCGGTACTATCACACTGCTGACTTGGCTGGAAATTCTGAAGCCATCCTGCCAGTTCCTGAATTTAATGTGATCAACTGTGACTTTCATGCTGGCTATAAGTCAGCCATGCAGGAGTTTATGATCCTCCCCATTGGAGAAGCAAACTTTAAGGAAGCCATGTACATCGGAGCCAAGGTTTACCACAACGTGATGAATGTCATCCAGGAGAAATATGGCATGGAAAGGATGCTACCAACATGGGGGATGTAGGCAGGTTTTCCCCTAACATCCTGGAGAACAAAGAAGCCCTCGAGCTGCTTAATACTGTGATTAGAAAAGCCAGTTACACTAACAAGGTGGGGATCAGCATGGACATAGCCACCTTGGAGTTCTTCCAGTCTAGGAAGTATGACCTGGACTTTGAATCTCCTGATGATCCCATAGGTACCTCTCACCTGACCAGCTGGCAAACCTGTACAAGTCCTTCATCAATAGTCCCAGTGGCGTCTATTGAGGACTCATTTGGCCAGGATGACTGGGATACTTGGACGAAGTTCACTGCCAGTTCAGGGATCCAGGTGATAGGGGACGATCTTACAGTGACTAACCCAAAGCAAATCACCAAGGCCATGAGCAGGAAGTCATGCAACTGCCTCCTGCTCAAAGTGAACTAGATCCAGTTCAATGTTGCTGTTAAGTGCCATCGAGTCGGTTCTGGCCCATAGCGACCCTGTATAGGGTTTCCGAGGAG
>NW_006408720.1:2214316-2215213 GCF_000296735.1 Chrysochloris asiatica | reverse complement strand
AAAAATGGCTGCCTCAGTACATTGACAGGAAACTGCCATACTTTCATACTGGATTTAGATGAGGATGTGGAATGGGGGACATCATTGCTGATGTCATATAGATCTTGGTTGAAAGCAGAAAATACAGAAAAATGTTTACCTGTGCTTTATTGACTATGCAAAGGCTCTTGATTGTGTGAATTATGACAAGATGTGGACAACATTGTGGAGAATGAATATTTCAAAACACTTAGTTGTGTTCATGAGGAACCTGTACATCGAGACCAAGAGGCAGTTGTTCATACAGAACAAGGGAACATTAAATGGTTTTAAATTAGAAAAGATGTGTTCTAGGGTTAGTCTTTCAGCATATTTATTCAATCTGTATGTTGAACAAATTATTTGAGAAACCAGATTATATGAAGAAAAATATGGCAGCAGGATTGGAGGAGGACTCATTAACAATCTGCGATATGCAGATGATACAACCTTGCTTGCTGAAAGTGAAGAGGACTTAAAACATTTATTGATGAAGATTAAAGACCACAACCTTCAGTATAGGTTGCACCTCAATATAAAGAAAACAAAATCTCACCACTAGATCAATAAATAATATTAAAATAAATGGAGAAAGGATTGAAGTTGTCAAAGACTTCATTTTGCTCAGATTAACCATCAACACTCATGGAAGCAGCAGTCAAGAAATCAAATGACATATTGTATTGGGCATATCTGCTACACACTACCTTTTAAATTGTTCAAGAGCCAAGATGTCAGTTTGAGGACTATTGTGCATCTGACCCAAGCCATGGTATTTTCAATAACCTCATATGTATGTGTAAATTGGACAGTGAATAAAGAAGACTGTAGAAGAATTGATGCATTTGAGTTATGGTGTTGGAAGAGAATATGGAAAGT
>NW_006408720.1:2211345-2213631 GCF_000296735.1 Chrysochloris asiatica | reverse complement strand
TCCTGCAAAGATTAACAGCCTCAGAAACTTCATATAGGGTGAGTTGGAACTGACTTGACCTCACTTAGCAGCAGCAACAACATGAGTAAAATCTGTCTTTCCTGAATCTGTAAACTTAGTTTACATGTAAGAATGAAATTATCATATTTCTCTGTAAAGGTTTACATTTATGCCATTGAAATAAGCCTGCACTAATTTCTTGGATGCCCTCATGCATTCTTCATCTGTTATATCCACATTGTCTAAGAAGAAAAATCTATTTGAAAGAACATCATACACTTTAACCCTTCTTTTCACGCAAGGTTCAAGCATGTTAATGATGTTGATATGGTTACATGAAATTGATGTCTGGCACTTCTGTCTTTTACTTGTTTCTTTCAAATGCTTCTATGATGATGAATTGCTTGATAATAAATACTTGGCAATATTTGTTTTGTTGTGTTTTCAAAACATTCTTCTAATTATATAAATGCCCTGTTAATAATTGGTAGAGAATCGTGAAGTGTTTGATTCATATGGAAATGGTGCAATACATTATTTCACAGAACTAACATAAATATCACTACAGTTTGCATTTTCTTGGCAATATTTTCAACTTCTCTTTTAGATCTCCTTTTTTTGTGTCTGACCTACAGCAGTATTTTCTAAGGCATCTGGAATCTAGGATAGTATGATTCCAGGATGGCACTGATTACTATAGTATGCACGTTTCCTAATGTGTATTACAGAGACTTTTTAATACTCAAGTAGTGTCTAAAAATGTTTTAAGAACTTCTTATTGGTGATTAAATGTGTAGGAAAAAAAAATCAACAGCCTTCAGATAATCTGTTTTATATAGATTAAGTGAATAGGCAGCAAATGATACGAACAAGGTATATTCATTACATTCTAAAATTTTCTGTTGTATGCTATGGTAGCATTGTTAAAGGACTGGCCTCTGAACTTAGAAAAAGCAATTTTGCAAACTTCACATAAATAGTAAAATAATTCATTTCCAAATTCTTCACCAGTATGATTTTTTTAAGCAAGTAAATTTAATAAATCACTCTACAGTTTTCTATCGGTTGGAAATGCATATCTTAGAACAATATTTAGCTGATCTGTATATGAAAGAGCAGGAGTGAAAATCTACAAACAAACTGAAATATTAAGCTTTATTTATTTCACTGAAAATAGTTTATCAAACTTATGTCTTACTACGTTTACTAATTATTCAGACTCTGTTTCAGACATATACAATCGGTTGCCCTTTCCTGTTTTTTTTTGAAATGTGGCCTGCTAAAATTGCTAGTATATTTTGAAATGTGAACTGTGAAAAACGGGTCAACATAAGCAACAAGCTCAAGTAACCCCTCAAATTTCCATTTTGTGGGGATCCAAATATTTCACTTCTTCCTTGAAAAGAGAGCTCATGCTCAGCAACTGCTATAATGACACCAGCAATGTGGTTTGTTTTTTTTAAAAAAAAAACATTAATTTGAGTTTCCAGTTCATGAGTTAAGTCAAAACACTGTCTTTGGTTTAGATACGACAATACACGATCACTGTGAATTTAACTGTTCACACGTTAATCAATCATATATGAATGGCACCAATTGCTAATTCTATCTGTATAGCAGATTCATAATTACATGATCTATTACTGGGTAGTTTGCAAGCAAACAATATACACAGCTAACTTTAGATAGAGTATATAGTTGCCACTCTATCATGTATTTTTCACCATTAGCTCTGCACTCTAGAAATCCAAGTATGCTTTGGCTACAGAACCTTATAAATCATTTAGAAATTTTTGAAGTTTATTCTCAAATGATTCCTCTGTGATATTGACAATCACTTGACTTTCATTTGAGCCAATAATTTACACCATTAGAAGAAGAATTTATTGCACAAAGTAGCATATGTATTTATGGGGTCTTTAGATGCAACAATTTCCAATTCCAAAATAGGTTCACTTTCTTTTTAATTTTTATTTCTGTGCTGTATTTGAGTGAATTCATTGCTTTTTAAGTGCAAGTTTCAAACAGTAAAATACAGCTTTAATAACATAACAGTATATATATAGGTAAAACATATACAAATGTAGGCATGAATGTGACAATTTAGTTAAAATAATCCATTAATTAATATCTGTGATGTATTTTTATCATACCCATTATAATAAGAAGAATAAAGTAGAAATACAAATAAAGCATCCAAAAATCATATAAAAAGCTTTAGAAAAGAGAAATCATTACAAGGTACAAAATTTGGAGGTATTAGTGTGAAATAGAAAAAAAATAAAA
>NW_006408720.1:2197993-2209430 GCF_000296735.1 Chrysochloris asiatica | reverse complement strand
ATATATGTGTATGTATAAAATTGTAACAGTTTCTAAAAGCTTACTTTCAATTTTCATATCATATCATGTGCTGTAACAGTTAGTGTGTGAATTTGCACCATTATGTGGAACACACTTTGAAAACTCTGCTCTGTGCATAGTGGTATAGTCCACTTCATCTTTTAATTTGTCCCTTCCTCTTCTTCCATTGTACCACATTCATAATCCAAATAGATACTACAAATTATCTTCTCCTGTGTACTGATTGTCATGCTTTTCTCTCAAATACTTCTCCATAGATTTTAGTTAAATTAACTTAATCTAAATCTTGTAATATCTATGACTGCAAGTAAGTTATCTTACTTATTTATCTATTCCTCATTTCCCTCATCTTTTTAATAAAAATAATAGCACCTAAGTCATGGGATTGTAAGGAGGATACAATGCAATTTTGTTGAAGTGATTCATCTGCTATCCAGCTCAAAATAAGCAATCAGTGAGTGAAATTCAGTGTCCACTATTGTTGTAGGTGTCTGGCTTCACTGAAATACCCTTTGTGCAGTTTTTGTTATTTTCCTCATGTGGCTGAGACTACTGGTTACCTATCCACTATTTATTTTCCTGTCTTCCTACCAACATAATCCTGATTTTGTTGGAAACAAAAATATCAGAAAAAACCTTTATTCACCCTTCCTTGGAAATTGGGGGTACCCACACAGCATTGTTGTGGTCAATGAGATTGAAGTAAGAGATATTGGATGAAACTTCTGGGAGAGTACCTTAAAAGAGCAAATTAGCTGGCATGCATCTTTAGCCTTCTCTCTCCTCAGGAATGTTGTTGGTATAGTGTTTCAGGAGTCACCAGGTGTGCATGAGAAAAAGGGAGTAAGAAGTTTGGAACTTGGGCTTTTTTGATACTGTAAAGTTGGGGACCAAGCCTTGGACTGCCTTCTATTTCTCTATGTGAGAGAGAAGCTAAGTCATGCAAGGCCCGATTATTTGGGTTTTCTTTCACATGCAGCAAATCTTCATTCCCACATGATATGCCTCACCTAAAAATAAGTTCTTTTTTCTTGGAATTTTGATAACTTTTTATCTATACCTCTCTTTCTCTCTATTTATGCACATGCTTCCACAAGGTCCATGGTTTAAATCCACAGTAGCTCTTCAGAAATCCGATGAAGAACAGATTCAAAAGCACTTAAAAACAACAGTCTTTTCTATTAGACTGTAAATTATATCTGAGTTGACCTACGTCAGTTTCATCTTAGCTTACAAAACCATGCTTAGGACAATGTTTTCACATTTAATAAAAGCATTTTGCAAATGGCACCAGCTGCTCCTTGGAAATGCTATACAAGGTTGCTATGAGTCAGAACCAACTCGATGGCACTTAACAATACCAACATCCTAATAACTCCACCTTTCCCATGATTCTTCACCGGTTTTATAACTCGTACTTTGTTACTTTCATATTTCTGGCAATATTTAAAAGCTACCTTTGAAGTCTGGTCTTCCATCATCAACTACCTTCACCTCATATGTGAACATCATATCTTGTTTCTGTCTCTTTTTTAGATAACTCAGAGCTTCATCCATCATCACAGGCAACCACTGTTCTTCATTGTATGAAGGCATGACAATAGAAAGTTGTTTGGTAGGTGTCTCCTGTATGCTGGGTAGAGACTCCTTCTGGGTCTGGCATTTAAGAAGAACATTTCATCTTCATATTGATGAAAGGCTGTCATTTTCATAGCAGTTAAAAATGCAACAAAGGAACTCAATAGCAGGGCTGCAGATGCATTACCAGATGCAGAAGGAGTGGCATCTTCCTCTATGCAACAGCTGCCTTCTGGGTTCTAATATAGCTTCACTTTTCATACCATTAGTATTATTATTACTACTACTACAGCAAAGAATGGATGCAATTTTTGGGATGAATTCTGCTATATTCATATTGCTATTAGTAATTTCAATACTAGTAGTACTAGTACAATGATTTCTACCCATCAAAATTCAGTATTCAGTAGAATAAGACTCTTCTGATTCATTAAATCTTAAAAAGGAAATTAATATTGGAACTGTTTTTGTGTTATTAGGTGCCATTGGGTTGGTTCTGACTCATAGAGACCTTATGCACAACAGAATGAAACATTGCCCGGTTCTGTGCCATTCTCACAATTGTAACGCTTGAGCCCATTGTTGCTGCCTTTGTGCCAATCCATCTCATTGGGTGTGTGTGTGTGGGGGGGGGGTCTTCTGATTTTTTGCTGACCCTCCACTTTTCTTAGCATGATGTCCTTCTCTAGGAACTGGTCCCTCCTGATAACATGTCTGAAGTTTTTAGGGATTCACAAATCTTTTTGTCTTCTGTGACCTTTTATCCCACTTAGTTGTTTCATTTTACCTGCATATAAAATCATGTCACTTTAATAGATTCATTGTTCCTTAGCAAATAAGCTTGAATAATTGACAATAAATTAAATTTATAAAACAAGCAAAATTTATTGAATAAAATTTGTTGTTGTTAGGTGCCATTGAATCAGCTATGACTCATAGTGATCCTATGCACAACAGAACAGAACACTACCTGGTTCTGCACCGTCCACACAATTGTTATGATTGAGCCCATTGCTGCTGCCACTGTGTCAATCCATCTTGTTGGGGATCTTCTTCTTTTTCACTGACCCACTATTTTACTAAGCATGATGGCCTTCTCCAGGGACCGATCCCTTCTGACAGTATGTCCAAAATATAAGAGATGAAGTCATGCAATTCTAGCTTCTAAGGAGTATTCTGGCTGCAATTTCATGCCATTCTTGTTTTTAAAGCGTATTCTTGCAGTTCATGGTACTTTTAATATTCTTCTACAACATCATAATTCAAATGCATTGATTCTTCTACAGGCTTTCTTATTCATTGTCCAACTTTCATATGCATATGAGGAGATAGAAAATACTATGGTTTGGGTCAGTTGTACTGTGGTCTTTAAACTGATCTATTCTGATAAAATATAAATGCCTCTTTTTGTTTTCTTGGAAGACCAATTTAGAAACACGCTTATTGTTGCAAAATAAAAACATTTTACATGATAAATAAATTTGAATTTTGTGCTACCTTAACATGTGTTGTTGTTGTTAAGTGCCGTCGAGTTGATTCCAACCCATAGAAACCCTGTATAGGGTTTCCAAGGAGAAGCTGGTGAGCTTGAACCACCAACTTTGCAGTTCAACTGACTTTACAGTCTGACACATTAATCCACAGTGCCACCCTAGGACTCCTTTAATATGTGTAATACCTTGTTTATTAGCATGTTGTTGCTGTTAAGTGCCTCTGAGAGGGTTTCCAGGAGTCCTGGTGTGGTGCCATAGGATAAGTACTCAACCTTAAGGTTGGTTTTAATAGCAAGGTTAGGTGTTCAAACTCACTCACCTCAGAAACCCTAAATAGGGTCACTATTAGTGGAAACTAAAAACACTTAACTAACTTAAAGTTTTCCAAAACTTAGAACAGAATTGATTGTATTCAGACAACAAACTACAGCCTAGTATAAAAGGAACCGGCAAAAACAAATTTAGTTGTAATTTTTAAAGCCACTATAATACAATGAATCATAAAAAATTTAAGGTTGACATTATTTAAGCTCTTGAACATCTTACCTTCCTGCATGTACACAAAAATACTCCCAAAGGTTAACAAACTATGGCCTAGCTCTGTCTACTACAAGTTTTTATAAATAAAGATTTATCAGAACTTAGTCATATCTATTTGTTAGTTTACACACATTGTATTGTGTTAATTCTATAAGAGTAAAGTTGAATAATTGCTGAAGAGACAATATGGCCTACAAAGACTAGATTATTTGCTGCTAGGCCCTTTACAGAGACCTGGTGTGGCACTGTGGGTTAATTCGCTGGACAGCAAAGTCATTTGAACTCTAGGTTGGCGGTTCAAGCTCACCAGTCATTCCTTGGAAACCCTATATAGGATCACTGTGGGTCAGAATTGACTCAACAGCATTTAACAACAACAACAACAAGACCCTTTACAGAAAAAAATTGCTGACCCCTGCCTTAAACTGTGTATAGTGACTCCATGTTGAAGAAAATGTATAACTATTATTCACAACAATGAAAACAAATGTTACAAAATAAACCACTACCAACTCTGCCAGTAAAAAAAACTGAAGTAAAGGTTACAAAAAGAAATACAGTAAACAATCTGAGGAACAAAAGGGCAAACTTTGCCATTTGAAAGGAAAAAAAAAATGTAGTTTATGCCATCTTCATTACTAAAAAAAGATTGTGTAAAAGGTTGTACAGCTAGATGCCAAAATGATTCTGAGACTTTGCTTTTTCAATTGACATAAAAAATAATTTATTCATAAGCAGTTTTAAACAAAGAGCTAGCTGACTATAGAATCCAAACTATCTATGATCTGACTAGCTTACTGATGCAATTCAACTTCCTATCTCTTATAGATTAAAAACAAATTCTGCTGGAATTGCTACCTGGAATAATAACAGCAATATCATTTTCTCACAAAATTAAGGTTTTCCCATAGCGAAAATAAAAAACTTGGTTCATTTTCATTCCCATTACACATGATTTATTTTTTACATATTTTTAGCATTTTGAACCTCTTCTAAATTACCCAACTCAAGTTGAACCCCAAGAGTCCTTGATAAAACTCATTGAGATTATTCTAAATGATTTTAAGAGCTAAATATCAACTCCCCAAACTGCTAGAAATAAAAAATAATGTGATAGGGCCATTAAGAAGAGAATCAAACAATTCTTAAATTGATACATTTCATGCAAACTACAATTATGGAATTAAAAGTGAAAACACAGTAATGAGAACATAAATATGTTTTGCCAACAAAATAATTATCTAGATAAAATGATTTTAAGAACAAAATAAAATTGCATTTTAAAATGTTCATAATTTTCATATATTTTTATTGAATGGGAAATTGAGGCGTGGGAATTAAGTGATTTTGTAAAGATCATTAGTGATCCATATTGGTATCATCTAATGACAGAAACAGAAATCCTGGTGTGGCACTGTAGGATAAGCAATGGACCAAAAGGTCAGTTTGAATGGCTAGGGTGGCTGCTCAGACTCACCAGCTGCACCTTGGAAACCCTATACAGGATCACTATGAGTTGGAACTGACTCAATGGAACATAACAAAAACAAGAGTGACAGAAACAAATTGAAATCACAAGTTTTATTGGCATCTTAGTATTTTAAAAGGTTGCTTACAATATAATCATCATATGCTGAGACTTTTTCCATTTGTGACTTGAAAGTGTTGTTATTATTAGGCACCATTCAGCAGTTCTGACTCATAGAGACCCTATGTACTATAGAACGAAACACTGCCACGTCCTGTGCTATCCTCACAATCATTCTTACACTTAAGCCCATTGCTGCTGCCACTGTGTCAATTCATCTCATTGAGGATCTTCCTCATTTTTGCTGCCCCTCCAGTTAACCAAGCATGATGTCCTTTTGCAGGGACTTGTCCCTCCTGAAAACATGTCTGAAGTATGAAAGACTAAGTCTCGTCATTCTGGTTTCTAAGGAGCCTTCTGGCTGTACGTCTTCCAAAACAGATGGTTTGTTCTTCTGGCATTCCATGATACTTTCAGTATTTTTCTCAAACACCGTAACTCAAATGCATCAATACTTCTATGGTCTTCCTTATTCATTGTCCAACTTTCACATGCATATGAAACTATTGAAAATACTATGGTTTGGGTCAAGTGTGCCTTAGTCCTCAAATTTATCTTTGTTCTTGAACACTTTAAAGAGGTCTTTTGCAGCCGATTTGTCTAATGCAATATGTCGTTTGATTGTTGTTTTCATGAGAGTTAATGGTGGATCCATGCAAAATGAAGTCTTCAGCAAAGTCAATCTTTCTCCATTTATTGTGATGTTATGTATTAATCCAGTGGTGAGGATTCTGGTTTTCTCTACATTGAGGTGCATCCCACACTGAAGTCTTTGGTCTTTGATCTTCATCATTAAATATTTAAGTACTCTTTACTTCCAGTAAGAAGGTTGTATCATCTGCATATTTCATGTATTTAATGACTCTTCTTACCATCCTGATATCATGTTCTTCTTCATATAATCCAGATTCTTGGATTTTTGCTGAGCATAAAAACTAAATAAGTATGCTTAAGAATACAACCTTAGTGCACACCTTTCTTGATTTTAAGCCACCTTTCCTGATTTTAAATGAACGACTGCTTCTTGGTCTACCAAGAAGTTCGTCATGAGCACAGTTAAGTGTTCTGGAACACCCATTCCTCAAAATATTATCCATCGCTTGTCATGTTCTACACAGTCAAAAGCTTTTGCACAGTCAACAAAGTGTGGCACTGTAGGATCAGCACTGGATTGCAAACCACAGGATCAGTGGTTCAAACCTACCAGTTGCTCCTTGGAAACCCGATACAGGATTGTTATAGTCAGTATCAGCTCCATGGTGATTAGCAACAACAATAAATATCTTTCTGGTATGCTATGCTTTCAGCCAAGATCCATCTAATGTCAGTAATGAGACTCCAGCTTGAACCTCTGGCTGTTCCCTGTCATTATATTGTTGCAGCCGTTTTTTAGTTACTTTTAGAAAAATTTTACCTGCATATTATATTAATGATACTGACCAATGATTTTCATATTCTGCAGGGGCACCCTTCTTTGGAATGGGCACAAATATGGATCTCTTCCAATCAGTTGCCAGGTAGCTGTCTTCCAAATTTCTTTGCAGAGATGATTGAGTGCCTCCTGTGCTCCCTCAGTTTGTTGAATTATTTCAATTTGTATTCCATCAATTTCTGGAACCTTGTTCTTTGCCATTTTCTTCAGTGCACTTGGACTTCTTCCTTCAGACCATTGGCCCTCAATCATATGCTACCTCTTGAAATGGTAGAACATCAATTATTTATTTTTGGTACAGTGACTCTTGTGTATTCTTTCCATCTGGTTTTGATGTTTTGGCATCATTCAATATTTCTGTCATGCAATCTCCTGCATCGTTTCTATCATGAAGGCCATATTTTCCAACTATTGACCCTTTCCTCTTTGTTTCCAATGTTTGCATTCCAATTACCAGTAGTTATCAATGCATCTTGATTTCATGTGTGACCAATTTCAGACTGAAGAAGTTGGTAGAATTCTTCGATTTCATCTTCATTGACTTTAGTAGTTGGTGCATAAATTAGAATAATAGTGGTATTAATCGATCTTTCTTGTAGATGTATGGATGTTGTCCTATTACAGACATGATTATACTTCAAGATATATCTTGAATGAGAGACACAGGGAGGAATGAGAGTTGGAGTGAATACAGGTAAATGCTGTTAATGTTAGTGCATGAAGGAGATTGCAACCATATAATGAAGCAAAGTATATGACTTATTGAATGTAAAACTGATGATTTGCTCTGTAAATCTTTACTCAATTCATAATAAGAGGTTTTTTAAAAAAGGTGATTTTGAAATGTTCCTTTTTGATGGTGAATGCTATGCCATTACTCTTTAAGTTGTCATTGCTGGGATAGTAAACCATGTGATTGTTACATTCAAAATGGCGAATACTTGTCCATTAGCCAATGTCTAGGATCCAACACTTATCTGTCAGTTTGCTGTACTGTGGTGGATTGTATGTTGCTGTGATTCTGGAAGCTATTCTATGGGCATTTTAAATGCCAGCAGGGTCATCCACAGTGGACAGGTTTCAAATGAGCTTCCAGAGAGATGGATTAAATACTTCTGAATATTTAGTCACTGAAAATCTCATGAATAGCAGTGGAACACTATCAGAACCAGATTATTGAATATTAAAACATGATGAAGAGCACCGGCATATTGTCGGAGATAGTGCCAGAAGATGAGCCCCTAAATTTGGAAGGCACTCAAAATGCAGTTGGGGAAGAGCTGCCTCCTCAAAGTAGAGTTGACCGTGATGATGCAAATGGAATAAAATCCCTCAGGAATTTCATTTGCTGATAGGGCACAACTCAAAATGAAGAGAAACAGCCATAAACATCCATTAATAAGTGGAACATAGAATGTATGAAGTATGAATCTAGGAAACTTGGAAATTGTGAAAAATGAAATGGAACATATAAACATCAATAACTTAGGCAATAGTGAGCTGATATTGACTGGTATTGGCGATTCTGAACCTCATAATCACAAAATTTACTATTATGGGAATGATACATTGAAGAGGAATGGCGGCACATTCATCATCAAAAAGAATATATTAAGTTCAGTCATGAAGTACAACACTGTCAGTGATACTGTTCTATCCTTATGACGATAAGAAGACCTGTTAATACCACTATTACTCAAATTTTATGCCCCAACCACTAAAACCAGTGATGATGTAGTTGAAGAATTCTACCAACTTTTTCAGTCAGAAATTGATCAAATATACAAATCAAGATCTATTGATAATTACTGGCATTGGAATGAAAATGTTGGAAAAAAACAGGAAGGATAAGTAGTTTGAAAATATGGCTTCTGTGATAGAAGTGATGCTATAGGTTGCATGACAGCGTTTTGCAAGACCAATGACTTGTTCATTACAAATACCTTTTTAAACAAGATAAAAGATGAAAATACATATGGACCTTACCAGAAAGAATGCACAGCAATCAAACTGACTACATCTGTGGAAAGAGAAGATGGAAAAGCTCCACCATATCATCAGCCAAAACAAGGCCATAGACAGACTGATGGAATAGACCATCAATTGCTCATATGCAAATTCAAATTGAAGTTCAAGAAAATGAAAACAAGTCCACAAGAGCCAATATATGACCTTGAATATATCCCACCTAAATTTAGAGACCATCTGAAGAACAGATTTGTACATTAGACACTAAATACCAAAGACCAGAATAGTTGTGTGGTGACATCAAGAACATCACACAGGAAGAAAGTAAAAGGTCATTCAGTTGATGAGAAAGAGGGAAAAGACCAAAATGGATGTCAGAAGAGACTCTGACATTTGCTCTATGGTATAGAGATGCTAAAGCAAATGGAAAAAGTGGGGAGGTATAAGATCTGAACAGAAAAAGTAAAAGGTCAGCTCAAGAAGACAGTCAAATATTATACTGAAATGTTCAAATCCCTGGAGTTAGAAAACCAAAGAGAAGAATTTGCTCATCATTTCTCAACTTGAGGGAACTGAAGAAAAAATTCAAACCTCAACTTGTGGTATTGAAGGATTCTATGGACAAATTACTGAAAGATGCAGAAAGTATCAGAAGAAGATGGAAGGAACACACAGAGTCACTGTACCAAAAAGAAATGGTTGATGTTCAACCATTTCAAGAGGTAGCATATGACCAAGAGCCAATGGTACTGAAGGAAGAAGTTCAATGTGCATTTAAGGCATTGGCAAAGAACAAGGCACCAGGAATTGATGGAATACAAGTTGAAATATTTTAACAAACTGATGCTGCAATGGCGATACTCACTCATCTGTGCCAAAAAATTTGGAAACTACCTGTAAGAGATCAGTATATGTTCCCCTTCCAAACAGAGGTGACCCAACAGAATGTGAAAATCATCAGACAATATCATTGATATTGTTTTACTAAAGGTAATGTAAAAATGGTTGCAACCATACATTGACAGAGAACTTCTTGAGATTTTAGCCAGATTTCGAAGAGATCATGGAACAAGGGATATCATTGCTGATGTCAGATGGATCTTGGCTGAAACAGAGAATAGAAGAAAGATGTTTACTTGTGCTTTATTGACTATGCAAAGGCTTCCGATTGTGTGGATCATGACAAGCTATGGACAACATCATGAAATATGAGTATTCTGGAACATTTAATTGTGCTCATGAGGAATCTGTACATGGACCAAGAGGTAGCTGTTTGAACAGAACATGGGAACACCAAATGGTTTAAAATTAGAAAAGGTGTGTGCAAGGATTGTATTCTTTCATCATACTGATTCAATCTGTATGCTGATCAAATAATCTGAGAAGCTGGATTATATGAAGAAAAACATCGCATCAGGATTGGAGGAAGACTCATTAACAACCTGTGATATGCAGATGATACAACCTTGCTTGCTGAAAGCAAAGAGGACTGAAAATACTTACTGATGAAGCTCAAAGACCTTCGGTATGGGTTGCATCTCAATACAAAGAAATCAAAAATCCTCAGCACTGGATCAATAAGCAACCTACATATTAATGAGAAAAGAATGAAGTTGTCAAAGACTTCATTTTGCTTGGCTCACCCTTCAACACTCATGGAGATAGCAGAAAGAAATCAAACAATGTATCGTATTAGGCAAATCTGCTGCACAAGACCTCTGTAAAAGGTTGAAGAATAAAGATATCATTCTGAGGACTAAAGTATGCCTGGCCCAAGCCATGGTATTTTAAATAACCTCATATACATACAAAAATTGGACATTAAATAAGGAATACCATAGAAGAACTGATGCATATGAGTTACAGTGCTGGAGGAGAATATGAAAAGTACCATGGACTGCCAAAAGAACAAACAGACCTATGTTGGAAGAAGTACAGCAAAAGCCAAACTTTGTCCCTCATACTTCGGGTATATTATCACAAAGGACTAGTCATTGGAGAGGGATACCATGTTTAGTAAAGTGGAGGGTCAGAGAAAAAGAGGAAGATCCCAACAAGATGGATTGGCACAGTGGCAGCAGTCATGGGTTCAGACATGGCAATGATTGTGAGGTTGGCCCAAGACTAGGCAGTATTTCATTCTGTTGTGCACAGGGTCACTATGAGTTAGTATCAACTTTTTGGCACCAGACAACAGCAACCACAATGCCTATGATATCGGTGTTTATGCATTCAATTTTATTTTTGATAACTTCCAATTTTCCAAGTTTCATACTTCATACATTTCATATTCCAATTATTAATGGATGCTTACAGCTGTTTATCCTTATTTTGAATTGTATTCCATCAGCAAATGAAGTTTCTGAAAGCTTTATTCCATTAGCCTCGTCATAGTGAATTCTACTTTGGGGAATATTTTGAGTGTCTTCCAACCTGAGGGGTTCATCTTCCAACACTGTATCTGACAATATTCTGGGGTTATTCATAATGTTTCAATATTCAATATTCTTGAGTTTTCTGATAGCATTCTACCACTACTCAAAGATTTTGGGTGATTAAACATGCAATATAAATCTGCCTTTCCTTCTTCCTAGTCTGCCTTAGTCTGTAAACTCAGCTGAAACCTGTCCATCGTGGTGTACTCTTCTGGTATTTAAAATACCAGTGGCATAACTTACAACATCACAGCAACATTCAAGCCACTATCAAATGACAAACTGATAGATGAGAGATGGTAACTTTCATATAATTTTTTTTTTTTTTTTTTTTTTTTTTTTTTATAAAAATGCAGACCACAGAATGGTAAGTACTAAATAA
>NW_006408720.1:2196968-2197893 GCF_000296735.1 Chrysochloris asiatica | reverse complement strand
ACTATGCAAAGGCTTTCAATTGTGTGGATCATGACAAGCTATGGTCAACATAGTGAAGTATGAGTATTCCGGAACACTTAATTTTGCTCATGAGGAATCTGTACATAGACCAAGAGGCAGTTGTTTGAACAGAACATGGAAACACTGAATGTTTTAAAATTAAAAAAGGTATGTGACAGAGTTGTATTCTTTCACCATACTTATTCAACCTGTATGCTGAGCAAATCATCTGAGAAGCAGGGTTTTATGAAGAAAAATGTGGCATCAGGATTGGAGGAAGATTCATTAACAACCTGAGATATGCAGATGATACAACCTTGGTTGTTGAAAGTGAAGAGGACTTAAAACATTTACTGATGAAGATCCAAGAGCACAGCCTATGGTGTGGATTACATCTCAATATAAAGAAAACAAAAATCCTCACCACTGGAACAAATAAACAACATTCTTATCAATGGAGAAAAGATTGAAGTTGTCAAGGACTTCATTCTTCTTGGATCAACTATCAACATTCATGGAAGCAGCAGTCAAGAAATGAAACGAACTTGCATTGGGCAAGTCTGCTTCACAAGACCTTTTTAAAGTGTTGAAGAGCAATGGTGTCAGCTTGAGGACTAAGGTGCCCTTGACCCAAGCCATGGTATTTTCAATAACCTCATATACATGTGAAAGGTGGACAATAAATAAGACAGACAGTAGAAGAATTGATTCTTTTGAGTTATAGTTTTGGAGGAGAATTTTGAAAGTGCCATAGGCTGCCAAAAGAACCAAGAGATCCGTGTTGAAAGAAGTGCAGGTAGAATGCTCCTCAGAGTCCAGGGTGTCCAAATTTTGTCTCTCATACTTTGGACATATTGTCAGGAGGGACCAGTTGCTGGAGAAGGATATCATGTTTGGTAAGGTGGAGGGTCAGAGAAAAAGAGGA
>NW_006408720.1:2194482-2196553 GCF_000296735.1 Chrysochloris asiatica | reverse complement strand
GTCATTTTGTTGTAGGCCTTCTTCTCTCTTAAGAGACCATACCATACAAAACTTGTCATTCCTGCCTGTTCTAATAGTATTTGTTGGTGTTGTTAAGTGCCGTGGAGTCGGTTCCGACTCATAGCGACCTTGCACAGGATTTCCGAGGCTGTTAATATTTACGGGAGCAGAACGCCTCATCTTTCTCCGGCGGAGCAGCTGGTAGTTTCAAACTGCTGACCTTGCGGTTTGCAGCCCGATTCGTAAGCACTATGCTAATAGTATATAAGCTGAATAAATTTCTGTTGAATAATTTTTGAGAGCAGGATCTTCTTTCTATATAAAAAATAGTACTGACAAGGAGAGTAACTTGAGTAATGAGCATGTTTAAAAGTGTGGGTAAAGGTGGTTAAGAGCTAGATCACAGATAATTAGCAATGCTACGTGTAAAGCTTTTGCTTAAACATGTAAAGAAAAGAACGAAGACTACAAGGTCTTGTCTAGTGACATGATTTAGTAATTCCCAGAAGTTGTTGCAAATTACCATTATTATGTTTATGTTTCGGGAAAAATCACTTATAGTGAAAGTAAGAACTGTGTAATACTTTCACATAGCATGCACTTTTTAATTTGCATTTGAGGAACTGCCCTGAGATGTACCAATTTTATACTGTATTTGAGTAGCAGAGGAAGTCAGACAAACTGATCTGGAGTGGAAAGAAGAAGTAACTCTTACTTAATAAACAAGAGACGAAGATGGGAAGGCTTTAAAGCCATTGTTCTTAACAGCTGTTTTCAGTAACTTATTGATTTGGAGCCCAAAACATTTTTGGAATTACAACAATAAGTACTGTAAGCTACCATTTAACCTGTGATCAAAAATATCTTGAAAATTCCAAATAAATATGCAATTAGTACATACAAAAACAAAATATAAGTAGCTAATGTGTATGATTTTTGTAATCATTCTGAATATCTACACAATCTTCTTAATATCTTCAGAGTAGTGACAGTACTTCTTGCATGACTAACTTTGTAAAATGGTTTGCTTTCTCAAAGGAATAGTTTCAACTCAAATAACCTGGTAGGTAGCATGACTTCCTGGGTTTCATTTCATGCCTTAATTTATCACCACTGACAAATTAGTTCAAACCCCCAGACCATCTGCACAAAGCTGTGATAAATGATCAACAGCAAAGACACTGCCATAGCAATGCCTCTGGATCCCAATTCATTTCCTGTGGCTAGTTCACAGTCAGCACTGTTGTTGCTACTGTTCTTAATTCTGTGGAATTGGTTCTGAGGGTTTCTGAGGAGCAGCTGGTGGGTTAATCAATTACGTTTTCTTCTCACGAGATCCTATGCAGAGAGAAAGAAGTAGAAAAGAAGATAATGACCATCTTGCTGTGTAAGCATGTGAAAAGAATGAAAATCTGAGGAGGAAAGTGTTTGAATTCATGGGCATTTTGTTTGTGTGAGCTGAGATGGAAAAAGGAGTTTGTATTTGAATTGTTCCACTAGGTTGTATCATGTCAGGGGTTGAAACCCTAATTGGGTTTGGAAATTATGCTCTAGTCTCATCTAATTGTTCAATCTTATCATTAGGTTGGATAAAACTAGTGTGCCAGGCCCTTCTGAACACTTTTTGAGGTCTCCATGATTTTGTGGAGTACAGTAGTTTCCGTTCTCTGTGTTGGCAAGCAAAAACCCTGTGGGTTAAGTGCTGAGCTGCCAACCACAAATTCGGTGTTTCTGTAAAGATTTACAGTCTCAGAAACCCTAAGGAGCACTTCTACTTTGTCCTCAATGCAATGGCAATAGGTGTGTGTTGACATGTGTAGTAGTACCACAGCATATTTTCCAACCACTTTCAATGAAGAATGGTCAGTCTTTATTCATTATTCACTCACTTGTTCATTCACCAACCACTGGCTTCTTTGGTTTCTATCACCAAGGCCATATTTACCAACTATTGGTTCTATCTCTTTGTTTTGCACCTTTGCATTCCAATTGCCAGTATTATCAATACATCTTGATTGCATGTTTGATCAATTTCAGACTGAAGAAGTTGGTAGAATTCTTCAATTTCATC
>NW_006408720.1:2185137-2194382 GCF_000296735.1 Chrysochloris asiatica | reverse complement strand
TTTATAAAAATGCAGACCACAGAATGGTAAGTACTAAATAAAATTTGGGATTTGGGATTATTGTGTTTAAAGTCTCTTGCCTTAATGTTTGAGTTCAAAGAAATTTTTATTTATTGATTGATTTATATTATCAATCAAAAACCACTTTCACTGCCTAATCTATCTTAGCTTTGGCAGAATAGCATTTTTTTTTTTTCCTGGAAAAGAGCTTTTTTATATTTCTAATTAAAAAAATTAATAACAAGCTTAGTGATGGAGTTTTCTTTTTCATTTATTCACATTTCCTTTGTTGTTGTTGTCAGGTGTCATCAAGTCAGAACCGACTCATAACAACCCCATGCTCAGCAGAATGAAACATGTCCGACCCTGGGCCAACCTCACTACCACTGCTACAGTTAACGCCATCAATGATGCCACCTGGCTGATCTATCTCGTTGGGGGTCTTCCTCTCTTTCTCTGACCCTCCATCTTACCCAGTATGACATCCTTCTCTAGAGACTGTTCCCTTCTGACAATATGTCCAAAGTATGAGAGACAGAGTTTAGCCATCTTGGCCTCCAAGGAGCACTCTGGCTGCACCTCTTCCAAAACAGATCTATTGGTTCTTTTGGCAGTCCATGGCACTTTTAGTATTCTCCTCCAGCATCACAATTCAAAGGCATCAATTCTTCTACGATCTTCCTTGTTCACTGTCCAGCTTTCGCATCCATATGAGATTATTGAAAATACCATGGCTTGGGTCAGGCACAGCTTAGTCCTCAAGCTGACATCCTTGCTCTTCAACACTTTAAAAAGTTCCTGTGCAGCAGATTTGCCCAATACAATATGTCGTCTGATCTCTTGACTGCTGCTTCTGCGAACATTGATAGTTGATCCAAGAAGAATGAAGTCCTTGACAACTTCAATCTTTTCTCCGTTGTTCCTTAGTTCTTGCTATATGTAAAGTTCAGACAACCAGAGCACCAGCATGCAAGGGGAATTGACAGGGAGAGAAATGAACATGGAGGCATGGACTCCATTTGGTCAACTATTGTAATAAAGCAGATAATAAATATCTGGACCCAAGTGGTGACAACCTGAATGAAAGTGGAGACTCTCAGTTTGCAAAGGCTGCACAGACTTCTAAGGAACTTGCCTGACTTTGTGACACCTAAAGACAGCTGCACTCCTCAGAGCATCTCTAGTGTAGGCCTGTCAACTTTCTTCTCCTAAATTTCTATTTTTATCCTTTCTTTTTAGTGTATCTTTCTTTTTTAGTATGTCTCTCTTCCCGCCTATCCATTTGTCCAGATGTCTCTTCAATAAGGAGTCCTGGTGTGGTGCTGCAGCATAATGAACTGGGCCATAATGTCAGTTTGAACTGCAAGATCAGCAGTTGAAACTCACCAGCCCCTCCTTGGAAACTCTATACAGGGTTACTATGAGTTGGAACAACAACTCTTCAATACAATAACTTTTAAGCACAATAATTATGGGCACTATTATGGTTGTGTTGCTTTAATATTGATGTTAATCTTGATTTAGAACTAACCAATATGGTTTAGAGTCGAGCACTTATTCTTAGAACTCACTTTACTAAGCTAAAAATTAAAGTATTAGAATACAAATTGGGCAGAAGTCAGATTGAAAGATAATAAGCACTGGATTAGAAATAAGTGCTGGAGCAAATCAGTGAAGAGAGATAATCTCTGTCTCTTTTTAAAAAGAAATACAGCATACTAGGGAGAGAATGGTAAAATAGAAATGTTTTATTTAAAATTTTGATTGTATTTGTAAGGGAAAACTTGAACTTGCTCATAAGCAGAAGTGAAGATGCCACAGAGAGGTGGGGGTGTGCTGTGGAGTTGTCTCAGACTCTGATTCTATATAGGGTTTCTGAGCCTGTAAATCTTTGCAGGAGCTGAAAGCCTCATCTTTCTCCACGGAGCAGCTGGTAGATTCAAATTGCTGATCTTATACTTAGTAGCCCAATATGTAACCCACTGCCTAACAGGATTCCTTACACATAGGCAGACATTAAAAATAACATTTTGTGACTAAAAAAAAAAAGGAGCAGTTTCTAAGACTTCATATGTATAGCCAAACACCTTATAGAGTGTACTTCCCTGGTTTGGAGATTTAAGATCATGGTTTCATGGGACATTCCAATTAATTGGTTTAATAATGTGTTTAGTGCCTTTGTTCAACCTCTGAGTTCATTGTGTGGTGTTTGAGGTCTTAAAGGCTTGCAAGCTGCCTTCCAGGCACAATAGTTAGTTTCTGTTCACCTGGAGCAATAAAGGAAAAGAGGGAATTAGGAATAGGAGGAGGATATGGAATAAATAGTTGTCTCCATGAACAACTACCTCCATTGTCAGGATAGCAGAGTAACTGGATGGTGTCCAGTTAGTATTACTAAATATTTTGATACAATTCTATGTAGAAGAATTCTGATCAAAAGGGGAGAAATGTAGAACAGAATTTCAAATTCTCATAGATTCTAAACTTTCTGGAGTCATGAAAGGTAGACAAACCCCTGAAATTATTTCCCTGAGATAATCCTTAAACTTGGAACCAAAATTATCCTCTGAATTCTTCTTGAAACTGAGTAACAGTTTAGCTTTATTAGAAAAAAAGTTTACCTTGAGCATTATGTTCTTTTAAGACATATCGATATAGGATCAAATGGGCAATAGCAACTTGAAAGATTAGGTAGAAAACTTAGAAGGCATTGAGTTGTTTTTTGTTAAAAAGGTAGAAACAACTTAGAAAAGAAAGGTGAAAATGGCTGAGCAATGGAAAGAATTTAATCAATGTCACTGAATTATACATCTTGCTGTTGTTGTTGATAAGTACCATCAAGTTGGTTCCAATTCATAGCGACTCTGTATAGGGTTTCCATGGAGCAACTGGTGGGATTGAACTAATGACTTTGTGGTATGCAGTTCATGGCTGATCCTATAGCACCTCACCAGAAGTAGGAACTATTATATTGGTGTGTGTTTTGCTGTGTCTATTCTTTTTTTAAAAGAAGAACAAAACCACTATATGAAATGGAATAACCAGAATAGAATTGCAGAAAATATTTACATATTGTGAAAATGTACCTAATGTCATTGAACAATTAAAGTAGACCTTGTCATTGGAAACATAATTTGCTGAGCATTCACCAAAAACACAATCACATATTATTTTTAAAAATAATTAGGCAAGACTGTTAAATGAAGGTCCTCAATAAAGGAAATATAGTAGAGAGAAAGAAAGTATGAAAGAGGAATATCTCTGGGCAAGTAGAAAATCTATAGTTAGGTGAATAGACATCATTTCTTGTGAGCAAGGAGGTAGAGTAAAAAATGATAGATGAAGATAAAAAGGTAGTGAAGGCAGGAGGTGTTGCAATAGAATGATCTGATTGGATTATTATCTTTGGTGATACAGGATATAAATATCTTGTAAACAGAATGGAAGGTGAGGAGTTAAGGTCTTATAGACTGTGCAAAGAATTTAAAAAAGCTTCAGGGTCACTCTGAGTCGGAACTGACTTGATGGCACTTAACAACAACTACTTGAAGAATGTAGTGGAAAATTAATGATGCATGAATATAAGAATTGTAGAGTAGCTGTGAGGTCCCTAGTGAGATTAAACAGAATAAGTTTATAGTTGATGCTATGTTAACATTGCTTTGTAACTTGGCAGTATTCAGCAGTAGCATAACCTAACAGTCTTGAGATCACAAAGCCAGCAATGAGAAGCACAGAGGAGTAAAAGACTGTGGTTTCTGAATACAGGGGGTCATGGGTCTAGCCTTTAGCTGAGCAGGCATGGTGAAAAAGTGATGTTGAAAGTGGGAGGAAGTAGCAAAGCATTATCTGCATGTAGAATATTCATATCCCATATGGTGTATTCCCCACCCCCCCAATTGTTGCAGAACAAAATTACATAAAATTATATGGTGCTTGGGATTCAGAAGCAAATCAAATCTTGGCTCACATCCTTGTTCTCTGTCACTTAACAAGAGAAGTTTATGGTTTACTCATTTGTAAAATGAGGTTAAAAATGCCCCTGAGGGTGCCATGAGGATTAAATGAGGTAAAAGAGTACTGTGCTTAGCACATTGTAGATGATATCACTTTTGTTAATTCTATTACCATGGTCATGGAGTCAGGGAGTTCCTGGGTGGTGTAAATGGTTAGCTAGTTAACAACTAGCTGCAAAGTTTCCTGTTAGAATACATGCAGAGTCATCTTGAAAGATAGGCCTGGGAATCAGCTTCCAAAAATCAGTCTTGAAAATCCTACTCTAGACGCGTGGGGTTGTTGGCATTGACAGAATGGCAACTAATAGCAACAACAATCATGAAATTACTACTACTACCACTCATTTAGGAGCCTGAGTGAAACAGCTGGTTAAGTACCAGGCTGCTTAATGAAAGGCTGGTGGATCAAACATTCTCCATAAAAGAACAACGAGGCTGTCAGCTTCCACAGGAACTGCAGCCTTTGAAACCCTAGGGAGCAGTTCTCCTGTGTCCTATAGGGATGCTATGAGTTAGAATTGACTCTCAGCGGCAATGAGTACCACTAATTTGGATTTCTGGTGTGGCGCTGTAGGATAAGCACTAGACTGTGAACCACAAGGTCAGCAATTCAAAGCCACCAGCTGCTTTTCGGAAACCCTATACAGAGTTGCTATGAGTGGGCACCAACTTGACGGCACTTAACAACTAAAACATCAATACTAATTTAGTTTGCTTGTCTATGGTGTTGTTGTCAGTGCACTGGAACTAAAGAGTTTTGAACAGCTAGTTAAGTTGTTGGTTAGAGCAAATGATCTTAAAGGAAGGTCATGAATTTGAACTTCATACAGGCAAGTTAGCTGCTGACACATTTGAATCTTCAGGTCAGTCAGGTACAGAAAAGTCTCAAAGGAGGCTAGTTGGCGAGTGTATTTCGGTCTGTGTACAGTAGACCTGGAGCCCTGGTGTGACGCTGTGGGATATAGTACTGGACTGCAAGGTGACTTTGAACCATAAGGTCAGTGGCTCAAACTCATCAGCCACTCCTTGGGAACCCCATATCAAGTTGCTATGAGTCGGAACTAACTTGATGGCACTAAACAAGAGTAGACCTGGAACCCTAGTGTGGTGCCAGAGGATAAGCACTGAACTGCTAACCACAAACCAGCGGTTTATACCCACCAGCCACTCCTGACAGGAACAAGAGTAGAACTGGGATTCAGTTTCACTCCTCTAGAAGCTGGGTGTGGTCATCTGTAAAATGTTATATAACTGTTGTAAGGCTCAAGTAAGATCAATGAGAAAATACTGTGAACTTTAAATGTTAAGAAAAAAATGAAGTACTATTGTTAAAATGCAATTAATAAAAAATACTGCATAAAAACAATGCAGTAAATGTTTTTATTAAAAACAACAACAACTCGATTTTTCATGTATACATTTCAGTTTATTGGAATCTGTTGTTTTATGTCAAAGCCTGAGATGAATGACAGGGAGTTTATGACTAGGATTACTTTTCTATTAAGCTACCAAAACTCTCCTTATAGTCATGTCTAAGGGCCAATCGTACTTCTTTATATTTCCTGATGTATTTATTACATTGTTGACTACTAATTTTTGAAACTCTTTTTTTTGTTTGTTTACATGAAACTGTTCTTTGTTACCACCCTTAAATTTTGGAGAAATTGGAATACGAAGGGCATATAAAATTATTGTAGACATGGGAATAATTGTAACAATGGAAGACAGACCAAAATGTTAGGATTCTGGAGTCCAGAAATGACAGGGCGACACAACAGAATTCAGTATATATAAATCTTGGTGTGGTACCAAAGGATAAGCACTCTATAACAAGGTAGGTTTGAATTGCAAGGTCAGCAGTTCAAACGCACCAGCTGCTCCTTGGAAACCTTATACAGGGTTGCTATGAGCTAGAACTGACTCAACTGCACTTAACAACAACAAAATTCTTGGCTAAGCCTCTTCCTCCATATATAAAAATCCTAGATGAGATGAAAGGGAATAAATACTTTTTAAAAATATGAGTGAGTGCCAAGATTTTCCTCACTCACTGTTTTCCTATCTTTTTTCTTTTACTCCCTCTGCGATCTACTAGACTTAAATTACCAACAGATACAGAAACTGTCCTTCAGTCTTTGCTTTTTTCAAATCAATTTTAAACATATTGTTATTCAGATCCACTTAAAATATTGCTACTCTTTATGAACTCTTGCTGTCATTTGTTGCTAAATGCCATCAAGCAGATTCCATAGCAGCCCTCTATAGGGTTTCCAAAGAGACTGGTGGGTTTGAACTGCAGACTTTGTGGTTACACTCCCCTGATAAACGTTGTTGTTGTTAAGTGCCATCAAGTCATTTCTGACTCATACCTCATACACTGAGGTACAACAAAACAAAACACCACAGCATCATCTTGTGCCTTCCTAACAATTGATGCTACACTTGAGCCTGTTGTTGCTACTACTGTGCCAATCCAGCTCATTGGACATCTCCCTCTTTTTTACTGTCTTTCCATTTTACCAAGCATAGTATCCTATTCCAGGGATTGCTCCCTCCTGATATTATGTCTGAAGTATGAGAGATGAAATCTGGCTAACTTGGCTTCTAAGGAACATTCTGGTTGTCCTTCAAACACAGATATGTTTGTTCTTCTGGTATCCATGGTAACTTCAGTATTCTTCTCCAACACCGTAACTCAAATGCATCAATCCTTCTATAGTCCTCTTTATTCAATATTGTCCAACTTTCACATGCATACAAGGCTATTATAAATACCATGGCTTGGGTCATGTGCATCTTAGGCCTCAACTGACATCTTTGCTCTTGTACACTTTAAAGAGGTCTTATGTAGCAGATTTGCCTGATGCAATATGTCCTTTGATTTCCTGATGCTGCATCCATGAGTGTTGATATTTGATCCAAGCAAATGAAATCTGACAATTTCAAGATTTCCTCCATTTGTCATGATGTTATTTATTGGTTCTGTGATAAGGATTTTTGTTTTCTTTACATTGAGGTGCAATCCATACTGAAGGTTGGGGTCATTGTGTTGTTGTTAGGTGCCATAGAGTCGGTACCAACCCCTAGCAACCCTAAACACAACAGAATGAAATACTGCCAGGTCCTGCACCAACCTCACAATTATTGGTATGTTTGAGCCGATTGCTGCTGCCACTGGGTCAATCTGTCTTGTTGGGGAACTTTTTCTCTGACTCTCTACTTTACCAATCATGATATCCTTGTCCAGAGACTGGTATCTCCTGAAAATATGTTTGAATTATGAGAGACAAAGTTGGCTCATCCTGGCTTCAAAGGAGCCTTCTGACTGTGCTTGTTCCAACACACATTGGTTTGTTTTTTTGGCAGTCCATGGTACTTTCAACATTCTCCTCTAAAACCATAACTCAAATGCATTAATTCTTCTAGTCTTCCTTATTCACTGTCCAAGTTTCACATGCACATGTAGTTATAGAAAGTTCTATGGCTTGGATCAGGTACACCTTAGTTCTCAACCTGACATTTTTGTTCTTAAACACTGTAAGAGGTCTTGTGCAACAGATTCTCCTAATGCAATACTTCATTTGAGTTCTTGACTGCTGCTACCATGAGTGTTGATGGTTGATCAGAGCAAAATGAAACCTTTAACAATTTCTGTATTTTCTCAATTTATCTTGAATTATTTATTGGCCCAGTGGTGATGATTTTTGTTTTCTTTACATAGAGGTGCAAGCCATACTGATGGCTGTGGTCTTTGATCTTCATCATAAGTATTTTAAATCCTCTTTGCTTTCAGCATGGGTGATTGTTTGCACCTCATGAGCTATTAAGGAGTCTTCTTCCTATCCTGATGCCACGTTTTCTTCATATAATCTAGCTTCTCAGAATGCAGATTGAATAGGTATGGTGAAAGAATACAATTGTGGTTCACACCTTTCCTAATTTTGAACCATTCGGTGTTCTCTGGTTCTGTTCAAACAACTACTTCTTGGTCTATGTACAGGTTCCTCATGAGCACAATTAAGTGTTCCAGAATACTCATGCTTCGCAATGTTGTCCACAGCTTGTCATGATCCACAAAATCAAAAGCATTTGTTTAGTCAAATAAGCATAGGTAAATATCTTTTTGGTATTCTCTGCTTTCAGCTAAGATACATCTGATGTCAACAATGATATCCCTCATTCCATGTCCTCTTTGGAATCTAGCTTGAACCTCTGGCAGTTCCCAGTCAATGTATGGTTGTAACCATTTTTGTATTATCTTGAGACTGCAGTTAATAATTTAAAAACTAATGGTCAGATGGTTATTTCCACAGTCTTAAATTCACCACCCACCACTAGTCTGTCAGTTTGTCTTACTGTGGTGGCTTGTGAGTTGCTGTGATTCTGGAAGTGATGCCACAGGTATTTTAAATACCAGCAGGGTCACCCATGGTAGACAGGTTTCAGATAAGCTTCCAGATAAAGACAGACTAGGAAGAAGAAGTGATTAACTACTTGCAAATATTTAGTTACTGAAAACCTTATGAATAGTAGGGAGGCACTGCCAGATATAATGCCGGAAAATGAGCTCCTCAGGTTGGAAGGCACTCAAAATGCAACTGGGGAAGAGCTGCCTTCTCAAAGTAGAATTGACTTTGATGATACGAATGGAGTAAAGCTCAAGGAAGAAAAGCCCACGGGACCTTCATTTGCTGATGGGGCACAACTCAAAATGAAGAGAAACAGCTATAAATATCTATTGAAAATCAGAACATGGAATGTACAAAGTATGAATCTGGGAAAATTGGAAGTTGTCAAAAATGAAATAGAATGCATAAACATCAATATCTTAGGCATCAGTGAGCTGAAATGGACTGGTATTGGCCATTTTGAATCTGACAACCACATGGTATTATGCCAGAAATGACAAACTGAAGAGAAATGGTGTTGCATTCATTGTCTAAAAGAACACATCCAGATCAGTCACAAGGTACAATGCTGTCTGTGATAGGCTAATATCCATGCACCTATAGGGAAGCCCAGTTAATACTACTATTATTCAAATTTATGCACCAACCACTAAAGCCAGTGAAGATGAAATAGAAGAATTCTACCAGCTTCTTCAATCTGAAATTGATGAAAGATGTTTTGATCAAGATGTATTGATCATTACTGCTGATTGGAATGCAAAGCATGGGAGCAAAAAGGAAGGATCAGTAGTTGGAAAATATGACCTTAGTGATAGAAATG
>NW_006408720.1:2174222-2180666 GCF_000296735.1 Chrysochloris asiatica | reverse complement strand
AGTTGGTAGAATTCTTCAATTTCATCATCACTGACTTTAGTGCTTCGTGCATAAATTTGAATAATAGTGGTATTAACTGGTCTTCCTTATAGATGTATGGATATTATCCTATCACAGAAAAGTTGTACCTCACGAGTGATCTTGATATGTTATTTTTGATGATGAATGTGATGCTATTCCTTCTTAATTTGTCATTTTAGGCATAGTAAACCATGTGATTGTCAGATTCAAAGTGGTCAATTCCAATCCATTTCAGCTCATTAATGCCTAGGATGTCGATATTTATACATTCCATTTCATTTTTGACATTTCCCAATTTGGAAGACAACTACCTGGCTAAATGACTGGAAGAGATCTGTATTTGTGACAATTCCAAAGACAGGTGGCCCAACAGAATGTGGAAATCATCAGACAATCAATATCATTGATAGCCCATGTGAGTAAAGTTTTACTAAAGGTAATACAGAAATGGCTGCAACCATACATTGACAGAGAAATTCCAGAGGTTCAAGCTGGATTCAGAAGAGGACATGGAATGAGGGATATCATTGTTGATATCAGATGGATCTTGCCTGAGAACAGAAAATATCAGAAAGCTGTTTACCTATGCTTTATTAACTATGTAAAGGCTTTCAATAGTGTGGATCATGACAAGCTATGGAAAAAAAATGCCAAGTATGGTTTCAGGAACACTTAATTGTGTTTATGAGGAACCTGTACATAGACCAAGAGACAGTTGTTTGAACAGAACTATGGAACACAGAATGGTTTAAAATTAGGAAATGTGTATGCCATTGTTGTATTCATTTACCATATTTATTCAGTCTGTATGCTGAACAAATAACCTGCGAAGCTGGATTATATGAAGAAAAACATGGCATCAGAATTGGAGGAAGACTCATTAACAACCTGTGATATGCAGATGATACAACCTTGCTTGTTGAAAGTGAAGAGGACTTAAAATACTTACTGATGAAGATCAAAGACCTTCAGTATGGCTTGCACCCCAGTGTAAAGAAAAAATTATCTTTACCACTAGACCAACAAACAACGTCCATATCAATGGAGAAAAGATTGAAGTTGTCAAAGACTTCATTTTTCTCAAATCAGCCATCAACATCATGGAAGCAGCAGTCAAGAACTCAAATGAAGTATTGCATTAGGAAAAAAATCTGCTGCCCAGACCTTTTGAAAGTATTGAAGAGCAAAGATGTCAGTTTGAGGACTAAGGTGCACCTGACCAAAGCCATGGCATTTTCAACAACCTCATATACATGCTTAGACAGTAAATAAGGAAGACAGTACAATTGATGCATTTAAGTTCTGGTGTTGGAGGAGAATATTGAAAGTAACATGTACTACCAAAAGAACAAATAGATTTGTGTTAGGAAGAAAAATACAGAAGAAAATATAATAGAGTCAGTGGTATTAAGAGTTTAAACTAGTGCAATAGTTGTGAGGATGGAAAAGAACAGAGAAAGAGCTAATATCATAGTAGAATTGGCAGACCTGGCAACATTTCATTCTGACATACACAGGTTTGCTATATGAGTCGGATGCAACTTGACAGCAACTAACAACAACAGGCATTCACTTGGGAAAAAGAGAGAGAAGTGAGCTCTGGGAGAATGGGAGTAAAAAAGACACTAAAGTGACTTACCACTTTAATTAAAGCCTATCAGGATAGCTGCTAAAGACTAATCTTCTCACAGGACCTCTGGGCATTTGTTTGTCACCACAGTCACTACTTGGAAACCATCATGTTGATCAATTCATTTTTAACTCAGTTGTTTGTACAGAGACAGTCATTTTGAAAAGCAGAAGGAAATAGTTTCAAACTTTCTCAGAGATGCTAGCTACTGTGTTGGATTTGAGATATTTCATTTTAAAGAACAATATTTTCTCCAAATAGAATTACAAATAGGAAATAATTATTTCAAAGGATGACTATATTTGGAAGCTATCTTTCCTGATAAAAAAGAATTATAAATGCTGTTGTTAAGTTCTGTCGATTTGGTTTTGTCTCGTGGTGTCTCTGTATAGGGTTTCTGACAAACAGCTGTTGGGTTTGAACTGCCATCCTTGCTGTTCAATCGACCTTGCACTCCAATGCGTATCCTACAGCACCACACCAGGACTCCAGAATTATAAATAGTAAATAATTAATAATGAGGCTTATAATGTCCTCATTCTAATTCACATTTTCTTAGTTTGTAGGGAATCTAGAATAATTTTTATTCGATGTGATTATTCTAATCATTAGTCTCTTAACTACAGGGACAGAAAGGAGTCCTGGTGTGGTGTTGTAGGATAAACACTGGAATGCTAATTGCAAGGTCAATGGTTCATACCCACCAGATGCTCCTCAGAAACCCCGTATGAGGTCAATATCAGTGAAAAGTGACTCAATGGCACTTAACAAAAACAACAATCATTAGTCTCTTAGTCACAAGGACAGAAAAGATAATTTCATAGGACCAAATGAAATGCTTTATAAAAATAAAAATGTAAAAGTTTTTATTTCAGTCAGAGTCCTGATAGAACAGGACTTTCGCTAAGGGAAAAAAAAATTTTTTTCTGATAGGCAAGATAGCTTTTCTTCAAAAACTATGTTTATGAACTTTATATCTTAGTCACTGAGGGACATAACTAAAAACATAATATAACAACAACTTAAAAATTATATGTATATGCAAATGTTAGAAGGACATATATCAAAATCTAAATAGTGATTCCTTCCCTAAATAATTAAATTTATCCTAAAAGAGTACCTTTTCTACTTTTAATTTTCTTTACAATAGCCACAAATTACTGTTATAATCACTAAGGGAAATGTGAAAATAAACTAAATAAAAAAGAGTTTCCCAGTTCTGCTTCAGTTTCTTTTCTTTCCTTCTCTAGTAAATGAATGAATTCATGAATAAAATGGATAGGTTTACATATTTGAACACTTTGGAAAGGTGCTGTATCTTATTAGCAAATGTGAATTGCTTTCCTTTTGCCTTCCCAGCTTCAGGAGCAATCATTGTAACACAATGGTGAAATGGTAAATTCAGAAGCACACAGCTGCTGTTAGAAGAATTTCTACTTACTGCCATTTGTATTTTAATAATGGAAACAAGAATTACAGGAAGAAAGTGGGCCAACTGATGCTACATAGAACGGATGGCAATCATTGAAATGAAATGAAGTTTATGATTTGTTGAACGTAAACTAACGATCAGCTCTATAAACTTTCACTCAATTCACAATAAAAAGTAAAAAAAAATAAACCAACCAACTCGCAGGTGCTAACCTTATTGATGAAAATTTCCATTCCCTATCCCAACACATTTGAGCCCTGGTGTGGTTCTGTAGGATAAGCACAGGACTGCTAACTGTGCTAACTGCAAAGTTGGCAGTTCAAACTCACCAACTGCTCTTGTAAACCCTATAGAGTAACTATAAGTCAGAATCGACTCAATGGCACACAACAACATCCCAACATATTTATTCATGGGTTTCAGCAAAACTTCCAGATTTAAACAGATTAAGTAGGAAGGCCTAGTGACTTCCGTCTGAAACTCAAGTAGCGAAAACCCTAAAGATGACAATGATCTGATCAACAGATTTTGTGTAGGATTCAGGACTAGGTAATGTTTCATTCCATTGTGAATGGAACTGTCATGAATTTGGGGCAGACTAGACCGTAGCTAACAACAACAGCAAGAAAGTGTCAGCTATGGTATGTATCTATGATCTATGTGTATATATATATATTTAGATATTCCATTTAGGCATATCGTAGATATTGCTACCTTTTTTTAGATGCTGAAACCAAATTTCCCCATTATTTTCTAGCTGAAAGAGGTTTCTTCAAGTGCATCATTAGCACTTTCAACTGTCTGGATTTGTAGGTGTTTTTGAATTTTCTAAACAGTCATCACTCAATGCCTGTCTTTCAATTGGTCTCCCTGTCTTCTTGGCTCCTCTTGGCCTTTTTCCTTGTGAGCTAAAAATTTTAACTATGAAATAATCAAAATGATAAATTGGTATCTTTTCCTCCATACCTTTTACGAATGAAATGCATTAATTACATATATGCCAGATGCAATCATCAGTATATCTCTTCCCTGTCATCTTTGCCTTTCTATTATGTCCCTGAAGCAGCTGTCTTTATTTGATGATAGTAACAATGAAACATTTAAAAATGTATAACCTCAACATGGAGTTTAATGAAAGGCAGAACTTTTTCTTTTCTTGCACAAACCATGAAGTGAAAAAGCAAAAGGAAACATGAGTTATAAATATTGAATCTTATCTCAAATACAATCTTATTTGTTTATGGTGTTGCACTGAACATGTTGTAAGATGAATAAAAACTAACTGATATGACTGAGACTCTTGGTGTGGCACTATAGGATAAGCACTGGACTAATAAATCACAAGACTGGCAGTTCAAAGTTACCAGCTGCTCCTCGGAAAACCTAACAGGGTTGCAATGAGTCAGAACTGACTCGATGGCACTTTAACAACAACAATAAACTGATATGACTAATTGCCATTTTGGTTTAGTTCTTATCTGCTATATGGTATTTCCAATAGCCTCATATGCATGTGAAAGCTGGACAGTGAATAAGGAAGACTATAGAAGAATTGATGCTTTTGAACTATGGTGTTGGAGGAGAATATTGAAAGTTCCATGGACTGCCAAAAGATCCCACAGATCTGTGTTGGAAGAAGAGCAGCCAGAGTGCTTGTTGGAGGCCGAGATGGCCAAACTTCGTCTCTCATATTTCGGACACGTGGTCAGGAGGGACCAGTCATTGGAGAAGGATATCATGTTTGCTAAGGTGGAGGGTTGGAGAAAAAGAGGGTGATCCTTTACAAGATGGATTGGCAAAGTGGCAGCATCAATAGGTTCAAGCGTGGCAACAATTGTGAGGTTGGCACAGGACCGGGCAATCTTTCATTCTGTTGTGCATAGGGTTGCTATGAGTCAATACCGACTTGATGGCACTTAACAACAACATATGGTACAACACAATTGTAACAGTCCTCAATTTTCAAGAAATTAATGAAGAATATGTCTTTTTTAATGCATAGAGCAAGAGTGAAGGTAAAATTCTAGGATTAATGTTTAGAAACATCCTAATTGTTTACAAAAGCTGTTTTTTTGCTTTGAAACAATATTCTAATTTTCAAGCAAGCATGTTTTGTGTGGATCTAAAGATGTACATGGTGAATATAAACTGCTAATAGTTTCAGCTTGTTTTTATAGGTCCAAATAGCATTCTATCTTTGTTTAATATTAATAGTTTAAACTGGAATAGAAGATAATATATTTCTTGTCTAACTACAAATACATATACATATGTTGTTGTTGTTAGGTGCTGTAGAGTCAGTACCTACTCAGGGTCCTTATGCACAACAAAATGAAACACTGCCTGGTCCTGCTCCAATCTCACAATTATTGCTACACGTGAGCCCATTTCTGCTGCCACTGTGCCCATCCATATCTTAGTGAACTATTTGCAGTTTATTAATAAATTGCATTCACTCAGGATTTGCTGATTTTTGCTGATTCTTTTTTTGGTCTCTTAATTGCATTTGAAAAACAGCAGGGAGAAAAACAGTTACAGATGAAATAAAATAACTCAATGTACTTTGCTGTAGGATATCATTGGGATGAACATAATGAAATTAATGTGCGTGTTAACTCACCACTGCCATAATATGAAGAGATTACAAAAGCTAAATATATATATATATATTGTTTTTTTAATGTGTTATTGTGAATTATACATGCATCATCAACCGACCAAAGGGTATACTCTACAAACCCGCCCCCTACACTCCCCCTCTCCCCCCAGTCTTCAGCACACAGTCCCTCTCCCTGTCTGGATCCAAAGTCCCCAGCCTCTTCATCACTCCACATCATTTTCTCTGCCTCTATCTCGGGCCTCGCTGCTTCTCTGGGTAGGGTTCTGCGCTCGGCTCTTCTCCGCTCCTAAACTGGAGAGTTAATCACTCCCTTCCTTGCTATAAAACATCTACCTTTACATTTCCAACCCTTACAAACAGTCCTGATAACAATTATTCACTATTGTATCACAAGTGACCCATCTGCGTTTCATTTCATCAGCTCCGCCTAGACAGATTGGATAGTACTCACTGAAGATTCTGCCTTCCTCCATGCCCCCTGGCTCTAGGTCCCCTCTTGAAAGCTTGTAAGTCAGTCACGTGTTGCCTTTGTAGTCAACACACACACACATTTTGTGTATCCAATGTCCCATTTTGGGTATCCAATGTCCAAGTTGCCCATCTCTGTCTACTCTGTGTGTGGAAGGGGTGGGAATGATTCTTGCTGTAAGGATTTGTTCCCTCTATTTGAGCTACTGCATCCATAGGTGTAGGTCAAGTTCATCAAATTGTATCAGATTACTCTTTTTTTCCTCTTCTTTC
>NW_006408720.1:2173045-2174122 GCF_000296735.1 Chrysochloris asiatica | reverse complement strand
TAGAATTCTGCAAAATCAATGATTTGTTCATTTCAAATACCTTCTTTAGACAGCATAAGAGATGACTATACACATGGACCTCATCAGATGGAATACATAAAAATCAAATTGACTACATCTGAGGAAAGAGACAATGGAAATACTCCATATCATCAGTGAAAACAAGGCCAGGGACAGACTGTGGAACAGATCATCAATTACTCCTATGCAAATTCAAACTGAAGCTGAAGAAAATGAAAACAAGTCCATGAGAGCCAAAATATGACCTTCAATTTATCCCACCTGAATTCAGAGATCATCTGAAGAACACATTTGATATATTAAACACTAAAGACCTAAGACCAGAAGAGTTGTGGGATGACACCAAGAACATTGTACATGAAGAGTAAAAAGTCATTAAGAAGACAAGAAAAGGAAAAGGTCAAAATGGATGTCAGAAGAGACATGGGAACTTGCTCTCCAGCATAGAGATGCTAAAGTAAATGGAAGAAATGAGGAGGTCCAAGAGCTGAACAGAAAATTTCAAAGATCAGTTCGAGAAGATAAAGACAAATATTACAACAAAATATGCAAAGATCTGGAGTTAGAAAACCAAAAAGAAAGAATATGCTCAGCATTTCTCAAGCTGGGGGAACTGAAGAAAAAATTCAAGCCTCGACTTTCGTTATGAAGGATTCTTTGGGCAAATTATTGAATGATGCAGAAAGCATCAAAAGAAGATGGAAGGAATACACAGAGTCACTGTGCCAAAAGGAAATGGTTAATATTCAACTGTTTCAAGAGGTAGCATATGATCAAGAGCCAAGGATACTGAAGGAGGAAGTCTAAGGTGCATTGAAGGAATTGGCAAAGAACAAGGCACCAGGAACTGATGGAATAAAAATTGAAATCTTTCAAGAAAGTGAAGGAACACATCTATGCCAAGAAATCTGGAAGATAACTATCTGGACTACTGATTGGAAGAGATCCATATTTGTGCCCATTCCAAAGAGAGGTGACCCAATGGAATGCGGAAATCATCGGACAATCTCTTTGAAATCCCATGTGAGTAAAGTTTTACTAAAGCTAATACAGAAA
>NW_006408720.1:2132687-2171156 GCF_000296735.1 Chrysochloris asiatica | reverse complement strand
TTTTCTAGCTGCTCCAGGCTGGTCTGCTCGTCCTTTCAAGTGGAAATTTCCCATCTCTGGAGATCTGGATGTGGCTTCTGCCTATAGTCTTATGTATTGCAAAGGATCTGCAGGAAGCCTCCTTCACTGGGCACTTTGTAGCCCCATTTTACGTATTCCAATCTGTTATAGGCAGAAGATGGACTTACAAGCTTTCTATGGTGATGTTTCTGACTATTCCTTTCTCTCCCCGTCCAGTGTCTATTTTATATTATAATGCAAAGAAGACCAAGATTCCAAAGACAGCCAAGCATCTTAACATGATTCCCCCCTTTTCCCCATTCCAACCATGACTCAATCTCTGTATCCCAGAGCCCTATAGTTCTAAGGTTGTGCATACATCATTCTTTATCTCTGTCCCACTTAGCCCATTCAAACATACCTAATTGTTCTCCCACCTGCTTTGTTCTTCCATTTCCCTCTCCTTCCTTGTATATTGCCCCCTCCCCAGCCCCAAACTTTCCTGTGTCTAATCCCTACCCTGTGCTCCACCTTCCCCTCCCTCCCCTCCCCCACCACCAACTTCCCAGAAATTAACAAAGAATTACCCCTACCCCCCTTTAGTATGGTTTCTTTTTCTTAGTCCTTTACAGTAGTGGTCCTGTGCAGTATTTCTCTAAAAGCTAAATCTATTTTGATCCTCATTTTTTGCAGTGAGTAGAATTTGGACTGAGATTTTGATGAGCAGGGCTATGAGACCAAACTATGAAATCTTAGAATTGGGCAACAAGAACCTATGTTGTCAGACTAGCTCTGTTTAGAAAAGTGGGTGTGGAAAATGGGAGGAAGAAACATAATCTCCTTTTATTTCTCCCTACTCTCTGAGTCTCACCCTAAACATATAAAAAATAGTTTTACCACAACTTTTTTTCTTTTACACAAATGGCATTGTTATATATAAGAATGAATGCTGTTGTCAGGTGATGTCGAGTTGGTTTTGACTCATAGTGACCCTGTGTACAACAGAACGAAACACTGCTCTCTCCTGTGTCCTCCTCAACAGTTGTTATGCCTGTGCTCATTGCTTCTACCACTGTGCCAATTGATCTCATTGGGCATCTTCATTATTTTTGCTGACCTTTCACTTTACCAAGCATTATATCCTCCAGGATTGGTCCCTTTTGATAACCATGTCTGAAGTATGAGAGACAAAGCCTAGACAATCTGGTTTCCAATGAACATTCTGGCTGTACTTCTTCATCTTTTTACCCCCGATTTTTTATTGTGAATTGAGTGAAGGTTTACAGAGCAGGTCATCACTTTACATTCAACAAATCATATTTTTTGCTTCATTACATGGTTGCATTGCAAGGCACCAACAGTTAGTAGTATTTACCTGTATGCACAATATCAATTGAATTCCTCCCTATGTCTCCTGCTACTTTCATCTTTCCCCTGCTAACCTCCCTCTTGTTGCATATTGCCTGTTCTGTTACCTGTGTTAACATGCATCTACCCTTTAGCCCATGAATAATTTTACTTCCCCCTCTCCCTGTAACCATCATAGATTATTTCTTTTATCAAGAAAAACTTAAAAAAAAAACTTTTTCAACAATGGTCTCATACAATATTTTTCTTTTTGTGATTGATTAATTTCACTCAAAGGAGCTCTGGTAGCGTAGGGTTATGAATTAGGCTGCTAATCTCACGGTCAGCAGTTCAAAACTACCAGCTGTTCTGTGGGAGAAAGATGAGGCTTTCTGCTCCTGTAAAGATTCACAGCCTCGGAAACCCTGTACAGGGTCGCTATGAGTCAGAACCAACTCCATGGCACATAACAATAACAACAATTTCACTTAGCTTAATGTCCTCCAGGTTCAACCATGTTGTGAGGTGTTTCACAGAACAATTTGTTTAGCCATTCTTGATGGGTATTTAGGCTGTCTCCAACTTTTTGATGAGTTTATTGTAGACAGAATATTGAAGGATCTTGTTTTCTTATCCATTCCGCTCTCTATGTTTCTTTTTCCTACCACCCCCTCATTCTACAACTAAGCACACTCATGAAAGTTTGATAGCCAGCCACTTCATCTGGCTGTACTGCTTCCAACACAGATTTATTTGTTCTTTTTCTTTTTCACAAATGACATTTACAATTATGCAAAATGATTTAAAAAATATGTTAGCCAAGATGAATTTTTTTGTATGTAATATATCTTTGTATTTCTTATAAAATCAATAAATACAATAGTTAAGTGCTTGGCCATTAATTAAACTCTCCTCCTGTCCCCTACCCCCACTTCAATCTCTCCGTGGAAGAATAGACATAGATCAGGTTTATAGGAAACTCTGTCTCGAGGACACTTCCACTCTGATGTATAGGGCTATTCATAAGAGTCAGAATGATGGACACAAGATTACATAAAGTCAATGGGTGGCTGCAATAGCATATTTTGTTTAAGACGAAAATGAAAGACGAAATACAGCAAAATTAAACCAAATATAATTTTAAAAATCATACTTTCAATAGCGTGTAAGTCATTTGATATAATTATTGAACATTATGTGATTACAAAGACAGGATTGATTTTAAACTATTTAACTATTAAGAAAATGTACAGACTATCAGTGGAGACAGAGATTTGCTTTCTTGACATTCCCTTTTCTACAAAAATGAATTGTTCTGGGAGTATGGAGTTGGAGATGTCTCTTTCCAAGCATTTATCTAGATGCTTCATAAATTTATGATAAGACCTTAGTCCTACATTCTGTATATCCTTGATTGTCAAAGAAGGCATACTATATTTGAAAGTATTTATTATTCCAGATAGTCAAGTATATTCTCCATTAAATTTCATAATGCCTCCATTAAGTATTCATTAAGTAAATTTTGCTTGGTCAATCCTCATTACTAGGAAAAGCTGTGTTCCATCAGAACAATTAGTTTAGTTTCCTATAAATTCTGTTTCTCTCATTGTTTTGGCCACTGTGCATTTGACAATAAAACTGGTAGCAATGTTGTTGTGTATCATCAAGTAGATTCTGACTCGAAATTACTCTGGAAGTCAGAGTAGAAGTGCCCTACAGTTTTCTTGGCTGTAATCTCTCGGAGAAGCATCTCTGGTAGGTACTAGATTATAAACTAGGCTGCTGACTGAAGGTCAGATTTGAATCTACCAGTCACTCCATAGGAGAAAAATGAGATGTTCTGCTACTGTAAAGATTGACAGCCTCAGAAACCTGATGCAGTGCTGTTATGAGTCAGAACCCACTAGGTGACACATCACCACCACTAATTTTTATGGGAGTAGATGACCAGATCTATTCTCTTGATAAGCAGTTGGTGGGTTCCAACTGCCAATCTTTGGGTTAGTAGCCTAGGGATTGATCACTGTGTGATCCAAACTCACCCACTGCCACTGATCCAATTTGACTCATAGTGACCATGTAAATAGTTTCTAAGGTTGTAAATCTTTGAGAAGAAAGCTTCATCTTTCTTTTGAGTAGTGGTTAGTGGGCTTGAACTGCCAACTTTGCACTGCTGTCCAGTGCTTATCCCACAGTACCACCAGGACTCCTTAATGCAGAGCTGCTATAAGTGGGAAATGACTCAACTGCACATAACAATGAAACTTGTAGCTCATCATATTTATTTATTTTGGATCTAGCATTTTTCTAATTTCATTTTCATGTGCCTTGATTTATTCCATGACCTTTTTTTGGTTAGTTTGGATTGTGTATGTGTATATTTAAAGTATGTAAAATCATTTATAGAAAGAAATAGAAAATGAACAAATACCAACATATGTCATATGCTTGATTTTGGTTTGCTGTTCCTCACACACAGACTTGAATTAGAATCCGATTCCCTAAACTCTAATGCACTTCTTACAGCACAAACACACTCACTGACAACTGTCTCTTTTCTACACAGTGGTTACAAATAATGGGTTCAAGCAGAAATGATTCTGAGGAAGGGGCAGGTTGTGGCAGAGCTTTATTCCTTTGAACAGAGGGTCAATAAGTCTTGGAACTGATTTTGATTGTACCTAATAACAATAAACTTTTTTTTTTTTTTTTTTAATCTCAAGGAGCCCTGATGGCACAATGGTTAAACATTTGGCAGTCAGACAAAAGGTCAGTGGTTCAAAGTCACCAGTCACTACATAAGAGAAAAGACCTGGTCATCTACTTAAGTAAATATGACAACATTGGAAACCTTCTGGGGAAGTTCTGTGTTCTATAGGGTTGCTATGAGTTGCCAGCAACAGGTTTTCAGGCTTGGTAGTCTATAAATCCGTAGTTGTTAAACTTCAGTTGCATCAGACTCATTGAGAGGGCCAAACAAAACTCAGACAGCTAAACTCCTCCTTAGAGTTTTTGATTTAATAGGTCTGGGCTGGCCTATTAATTTGCAATTCTACCAAGTTCTCAAGTGGATTAGATGCGTTTGGTTCATGGACTACATTTGGATAACAATGTTATCATTAAGTACCTTTGAGTCCTTTCAGACTCATAGCAATCCTGTATAAGGTATCCTAGGACTGAATGGTGAGTTTGAAGCACCAACCTTTCAGTTAATGAAATTATGGCCCAGTGCTTATTCTGCAGTGTCACACCAGGACAATAGATATAGGATTAAAAAAAAAATCCTATAATGTCATTTTGGAGTCCTGCTGTGGTGCTGTGGGGTAAGAAGACTGCTAACTGCAAGATCAGCAATTCAAACCCACCAGTTACTCCTTGTATGGTGGTGGTGGTGGTGTACTGTGCAGTCGGTTCTGACTCATGCTTAAGAAAGTAGAGAGATAATGAAAAAGAGATGATTGATTGGCACAGTGGCAGCAATGATAAGTTCAAGTGTAGCCATGATTGTGAGGTTGGTGCAGGACTGGGCAGTGTTTTGTTCTGTCGTGCGTAAGGTCGCTATGTGTCGGTACCAACTCAACGACTCCTAACAACGGAAATCTTCATACATTTTCTCAAAGGAAACAGGACTCTCATGGAGACATTATTAGACCGTTTCAAGAAAATTGAAAACGTCATTGATGAGAAAAAGATCAGGAAAGTTGCACCAAGGAAAAAAATTTTTTTTTCATTGCAACAATACACCTGCTCATTCTTTGAGGGTAGTAAGATCTGTTCTATGAGAATTTCATTGGGAAAACTTACGCCAGTCTAAAGCAAAAAATTCTTTGAGGAAGTGTTTTTAGGTGCTGTGGAGTTGGTTCCAACTCATATTGAGCCTATATACAACAAAACAAAAACCTTGCCTGGTCTTGTGCCATCCTCACAATTGTTAACACTTGTCACAATGTTTTCATCTTTCGGCACTATATCTGACAATGTTCTGCCGCCAGTCATAAGGTTTTCAGTGCTTCACATTCAGAAGCAGTCCTCCTCTCATTATTCCTTGTCTGTCTTAGTCAGGAAGCTCTGTTAAAAACTGTCCATCTTGGGTGACCCTGCGGGTATTTAAAACACTAGTGCAGCATAGGAGTCAGAACTGACTTTGTGGCACACAACCACCAACCACCATCACCATATTCAGTTATAAGACATCCAAGTGAAAAGGTTTAAACTGTGTACTTTAGAAATATAGACTTAGTCATGTATTATATCAAATGATATGGAATTAACGTTTGGCTAGGAATTATTAAGAAGCTTTGTAATTTGTCAACTTCTAGTAAATCCTCAACCCTTTTCCTGTATTTCTCTTTGATATTAAACCATTTCCATATGTTTGCTTTACCAATAAAAATTGATCCTCCAGCAAGTCAGGACACATGTTGTATTTTCTCATAGGATGTCAAGTTGACTTCCTTTTGTGAAGTGCAATTATTTCTTCACTAAAGTCTTTTGTTTCAACTTCCCCCATGATGTAATCTGATGTGACAAGTCAAGTAGGTAGATTTAAGGTGGGATGTAATACCCTAATCCTGTCATAACCCCTATCTAATGGGGTGTGGCCTGCAATGCTTTATCTTACAGAAAGGAAAGAGAAATAAACAGAGAGAGATGAACTTACTACCATTAAGAAAGAAAACTCAGATATAGAGCAGGTCTCTTGGATGCAGGTCTCTGCACTGGGAACCTCCTACATCCAGGGGAAGATTGATGCCAGGACACATTGAGATCTCCAAGGCATGTTAGGCCTACAGATGCTGAGACAAGAACCTTCTTCCTAAACTGTGAGTTAATAAAGGTGGAAAATCTTCCCCTAAAACTGGCACCATGAATTTGGACTTCTAGCTTCCTAAATTGTGAGAGAATAAATTTCTGTTTGTCAAAGTCACCCACATGTAGTATTTCTATTCTAGCAGCACTAGATAAAGAAGACAAATCCTTCCTCCCACTAAGGTGGTATGATTTTGAGGATTTTGAGTGCTGATTAGAGCCATAATTCTTCTGCTGTTTGGGATTATTTTGATAACATACACAGTTTTTATTTTAATCTGATTACATTTTATTTTATTTACTTATTCCTCCTTTATTTTTCCCATTATTACCACCTACAGTGTGGCAGAATATTTTAATTTGATTATGCCCTCCAAGAATCATGGTCTAACTTAGATCAAAGAATTTATAAAATAAAAGCCTCAGAATTTGTTAAGGTGCAACTCAGAAGGGCCATACAAGAAAAAAATAATGCAAATTCATCAGAAGACCGAAAAATTTTGATCTTTCATTGTTGGGCAACATTGAGGGACAAAAGAAGGTTTTCAGTATAACAGCTGAAGAAAAATTAATCTCCAAGGAGCTTCCTCAAACACAGGAACTTCTGTATATGACAGATTCAGTTCTGCAAAAACCTGGAAGTGGGTGAAGGGAATTAATAGACTCCTGGAGGCCTTGCATCTGAGAGGTAGGAAGAAGAGTAGTATGTTGCATTTTAGATGGTCAGACTGATCTGGACAAAAGACAATTACTGGAACTATTGAAAGGGCATCTTAATTTCTGAGCCAAATTAGATACTAGTATTTAAGTTTACCTGTATAGCAATGTAGGATAAGCACTAGACTGCTAAACCCAAGGTCTGTGGTTCATACCCACCAGCCACTTCTCAGAAACCAAAATAGGGTTGCTGTGAGTCAGAACAGACTCAATGGCACTTTACAACTACAACAGCAATATCTGAGGATGATTACAGGTGATTTAAAATGAATTTATAACTCACTTACAACCATTATAAGGAAGGTGAGAACCTAAATATAGTAATTAGAAATGAAAAATTGTACAAGCTATAGATAAATGCTCATATACAAATCATGATTTGATAGCAACAACCACTGTATACAAAATTCAACAATCCTTTTTTAATCTGTGTAAGTATACTGCTTTTGTGTTAATGCGCTAGACTGTTAAGACGATTTGAACTACAAAGCCAGCAGTTGAAGCTCACCAGCTCCTTGGAAACTCTATAGAGAGTAGCTATGGGTCGGAACGGACTCAACAGCAAACAAGTATATTGTTGTTGTTTTCAGCTCAATGGAATAGGCTCTGACTCACAGCGACCCTGTACAAGGGTTTCTGAGGCTTTAAATCATTGTGGGAGCAGAAAGCCTTATCTTTCTCCAGGGGTAGATGCAGGTGGTGGGCTTGAACAGCTGACCTTGTGGTTCATAGACCAGTTCTTATCCTACAGATTCACTGTGTTCTCCCAAAGAAAACAGAGACTGAGTTTTGGGGGACAGAGAAGAGAATTGCATTTTGCTCAACAAATATAAGTTCACTGAAGAGGCACATAATTAAAAATAACTGTAATTCTGAATACATATTGTTCTTAAATGCAGAAACAAACTCTTCCTAATTAACATTCCTTATTATTCAACATTTTCCCTTCAACATAATATAATAGTATTAAATAAAAATAACAATTATCATAGAAAACATAAAAGTTGTTGTTGTTCGATGCCATTGAGTCGGTACTGACTCACAGCAAAACAGAATGAAATACTGCCTGGTCCTGGGCCAATCTCACAATTGTTGCCACACTTGAGCCCATTGATGTTGCCACTTTGCCAATCCATTTCACTGGGGGTCTTCCTCTTTTTCTCTGACCCTCCACCTTACCAAACATGATATCCTTTTCCAGTGACTGGTCTCTCCTGACAATATGTCCAAAGTATGAGAGACAAAGTTTGGCCATCATGGCCTCCAAGGAGCACTCTGGCTGCACTTCTTCCAACACAGTTCTGTTGGTTCTTTTGGCAGCCAATGGCACTTTCAATATTCTTCTCCAACACCATAACTCAAAAGCATCAATTCTAATATGGCCCTCCTTATTCACTGTTCAGCTTTCACATGCATATGAGGTTATTGAAAATACCATGACTTGGGTCAGGCGCACCTTAGTCATCAAGCTGACATCTTTGCTCTTCAACACTTTAAAAAGGTCTTGTGCAGCAGATTTGCCTAATGCAATATGTCCTTTGATTTCTTGACTGCTGTTTCCATGAGCGTTGATAGTTGATTCAAGAAGAATGAAGTCCTTGACAACTTCAATCTTTTCTCCATTGATAAGACTGTTGTTTATTGGTCCTGTGGTGAGGATTTTTGTTTTCTTTACATTAAGATGCAATCCATACCAAAGGCTGTGGTCTTTGATCTTCACCAGTAAGTATTTTAAGTCCTCTTCACTGCACTCATAATATGTAAATACTTATGTAAATAAAAGTTGAAAGATCATTGTACTTCTACTTAGAGTTTCCTACACTTTTCTGAGGTTAAAAATAGCTGATTCATATTCAAATATACTTTGATATAGTTTTTTGAGTAGGGAAATGCTTACTTTTTCTTTTTTTCCTTTCTAAGAACACAACTTATTAAATAATTGGTCTACAGAACACATGCCATTTCTCAAAACCAGAGTGACCTGTGTAACCAAATTAGAAGGCAATTAATCAATATACTTGGGCTTGATCATGTAATACAGTTTACAGCCAAGATAGTCAGTATTATTGATGACACTATCAGTCTATTGCTGGAAAGATTCTCTTCCAAATTGAGAATAATTAGGAAAAACAACAATCTCCAAATTGCTAAATGGCATGTTTTTAAAACATAGAAAAATGCTATTTCTGTAATTATTTCAAGTTATGTTTTATAAGTTATATATATACATATATATATATATATATCTGGAGAAGTACATCACGATACTTGGAAAAGTGGAGGGTCATCAAAAACAAAAACAAAAAGATACTCAACAAGATGCATTGGCACAACAATTGTGTGGATGGTGCAGGACTGGGCAGTGTTTCATTCTGTTGTGCACCCGGTTTCTATGAGCTGGAACTGACTATGTCAGCTAACAACAACAGCAACAGCATGCATCTATATATCTATAGCTATCGAAAGAAGGAGAGATGGACTACTTCCAATTATTTAGTCACTGAAAACCTTATGAGTAGCAGCAGGACACTGTCAGATAGCTCCAGAATATTGAATATTGATATATGATGAAGAACATGATAATATTGTAAGATAATACTGATATCATTCAAAAAGGCTTTCTGCTCCCCTAAAGTTTATTGTCTCAAAATCCTAGGCCTGGGCAACTGACTAGAAGAGATCCATATTTGTACCCATTCCAAAGAGAGGTGACCCAACAAAATGCAGAAATCATCCAATGGTATTATTAATCTTGCATGCAAATAAAATTTTGCTAAAGATAATACAAAAATGGCTCTAACTGTACATTGACAGAGAACTTCCAGAAGTTCAAGCTGGATTCAGAAGACATGGAATGAGGGATATCACTGCTGTGATTTGATTCATAATTATGGTATTAGAGGAGAATACTAAAAGTATCACGGACTGCCGAAAGAACAAGCCAAACCATGTCCTAACAATCACAGTCAGAGTGTTCCTTGGAAGCCAGGATGGTCAGATTTCGTCTCTTATACTTTGAACATCTTACTAGGAGGGACCAGTCCCTGGAAAAGGATATCATGTTCAGTAAAGTGGAAAGTCAGAGAAAAAGAAGATTCGTAATGAGATGGATTGGCCCAGTAGCAGTAAGGGGCTCAAATGTAGCAACAATTATGAAGTTGGCCGAGTACCAGGCAGTGTTTGCCTTTTTGTGCATAGTGTCACTGTAAGTCAGCACCGACTTGATAGCACCTAACAACATTACCAATCTACTCCACTGCCATTAAGCCAATTCAGACTCATAATCACGCAGTGTAGGGTTTTGAGACCATAAATCTTTAGAGGAGCAGAAAGCCTCATCTTTCTCCCACAGAGTGGTCAGTGGGTCTGAACTGTCAATCTTGTACTTTTCAGTCCAGTGTTTATCCTGCAGTACTACCAGCACCATGTATATATACACATACATGGTGATAGTGGTTATGTGCCATGGAGTCAGTTCCGACTCATAGCGACTCTGTATAGGGTTTGTGAGGCTGTAAATCTTTATGGGAGCAGAAAGCCTCATCTTTCTCCAGTAACTTCTGGAAGGCTCGAACTTTGGATCTTGTGGTTTTCAGTCTAGTGCTTATCCACCACTCTCTGGTTCAGACTCATAATGATCCTGTACAGAGTTTCTGAGAAGCAGCTGATACGTTTGAACTTCTGACCTTGTGGTTCCCAGTACAGTGCTGATTCTACAGTGCCACCCCAGGAGTCTATATATATGTACTATTAATCATATATTTTTGTTGTTGTGAAGTGCCGTTGAGACACTTCTGACTCATAGCGACACTGTATAGGATTTCTGAGTAGTGGCTGGTGGATTGCAGTGCAGTGCACTAACCCATTCACAGAGCCACCTCAAGACTTATTTATCCCCAGTGCTTATCCCCCAGTGTACTGTCAAGTTGGTTCCAACTTATAGCAACCTGGTGTAAGGTCTTTGAGGCTATAAATCTTTACAGAAGCAGAAAGCCTCATCTTTCTCTTGCAGAGTGGCTGGTGGATTTGAACCTCTGACATCGTGGTGAGCAACCCAAATCACTAGGCTACTAACCATAAGGTCAAAGGTTCAAACCCACCAGTGGCTCCTGGGAAACCCTATGGGGGGTCATTTTGAGTTGGGACCAACTTGAAGGCACTTAACAACAACAAAAAAGCAAACAACCTTTTATTTTTATTTTTATTTTTTTCTGAACAGGGGTCCTTTATTGCCAGAGAGGGGAAAAAATAATGTATAATCTCATGACCAAAGGCAAGAATATATCAGTAGGGAAATTTGTTTCTTCAAATTCTGCAGTCCGTTGCCTTCCTAACATGGTTGCTGCGATGAGTGTCTTAGTACCACACACAGCAAAGGTTGCACAGAGTATATGAGGTTACAATTATCCACTGTGGAAGAAACCTCTTCCGTTCCCAAATGCCAGCTGTGCTTCTAGTTCTCCTGCTTGGTTAGTAGAGACACAACACAGCTGAACATGAGGGTCTTAGGATCTTAAATTGTGCAAACACTTAAATAATAAAATAAAAATAAAAAAGACTTTCAAAATAAAATTTAAAAAGAGACTTTCCAACTGCCTCACTTCTCCAAGCAAACAGAGCCTGAAAAACTACAGCTAATTGTAATATGAGCTTCCTCAATTTCTCAACTTGATCCAACAAGGTGCAAATGAGCAAGGAAGCAATTCAAAATGGCACCTGTCTTAACCATAAAAATAACTTTAAAAAAAAATGTGCCAATGGCAGGAAAATGTACAAAATAGAACCTGGGATATAGACACAGCTCAAGAGGTAAGTAAGTTGTAGGTTAGTGTGAGAAACTGTAAAGCACAGGCTTAACACATTTTTATGGGAATGTGAGAATTGACCCTTCTTTTAAAGTTCAGAGACAACATACTTCCAAAAGAGACATCATTCAGTAGCAAAGGTCTTAAACTATTAGAAGTTTCAGAAGACGGATGGGACAGAAGAGAATGAGGAAAGGTCCATTGGACCTAGGAATATGCTGGTTGTGCACCCTGGAGGGCAGGCCTTTCTCTGTGGCTTCTCTACATCACCCTCTGCCAAGCTCTGCACTAGGCAATAAGAGTCACTAAGAGATGAGTCAGCCCAGGCAAGCCTCACCCTTAAAGAAAACCAATTCGAAAGGAGTTGTTGTAGTTGTGTACCATCAAGTAAATTTTGACTCATATTGACCTTTGTTGTTGTTGTTGTGAAGTGCCATTGAGTTATTCTAACCCATAGTGACCCTGTATAGGGTTTCCAAAGAGCAGCTGGTGAGCTTGAACCATCAACCTTGCAGTTCAAATGGCTTTGCAGTCTGGAACATTAACCCACAGTACCACACCAGGACTCCCATAATGACCCTAGACAGGCAATATACACAGATAAGTACTTTGTCGAACTTAGCATTTGTCCCTAGGATTTATATACATGTTTGTGTCTGTGCCTGTTATATAATACAGTAGCACAGCATATATCTAAGTTTCTACTGAAGATTGCAATGAATTAAATTGTTTATTTTAAAATTAAAAAAAAATTGTTCTAAGACACTTTATATATTAACAAGACATATTTTATTTCTCTCATTTTATATTCATATAAATGAGTGGAAAGTCATTTTACTTCTTCCAAGTTTGATCATAAGTAGAGAGAAAGTAAAGTCTGAAAGTAAGACCTTATGTTGAGTAATCCCAAGTAACTCACCTCTGGCATGTTACTAACAGTGGTCAGATCTGTATTTCCTACCAACTCAGCTGTTACCAAAATAAATAGGAGAAAACTGCTATTAATTCCTGCAAGACTCAGCAAAACAAAGGTGAAAGGACAAGGATAAGAATAAATTTGCCAAGTCTGTTACTTCTTGTAAATGACTACTTCCCATTTAGGGTGACCTTTCTCACCTGAATACTGAAGATTCTGAACAACTTATCTTTTACTTATGGAATAGACTTTGACACTAGAATGTTAATCTAATTTTTCACAGAAAAAGTAGTAAAAGAAGTAACAATGAATTACCAAAGCTGAAAAAATCTATTAATAAGGGAATATAAATCTAGGAACAAAGGAGAATATAAAAGAAGGCAGGCTGATTAAATATTACAGGAGATATCTCAAAATTGGAGACTCTGAAAGGAAAGAGTCTGTAGCAGAAAACATGGCCAAAATGGAGAGATGATAACTTGTACAGACGTTCTAACAGTGTACATAGAACAGATGGCAAAGTGACCTAAATGGTCTGTGAACCTGTTACTAAATCTTCCCAATGACAAATTAGCTGAAAGTTATGGTAAAGAGAAGGAAATATTTTTTTTCTATATATAAATATTAAAGCAAAACCTTTCACTGAATTGCTATTTTACTTTAAAAACCTTCCTATAAAATATTTCTCTTAGTTTTTAAATCTCACGTTTATCTTGAGATTCCTACATAAAACTCTCCTAAATGTGAAACACTGATGTTTCATGATGTTACTCACTCAGGTTTGTGTTTTGCCTTTCCTATTTTGATATGCATCAGAAGGATGTACTGCAGAAGTATATTGTATCTCCTGCACTCTGAGGTTCCCAACATTAACAGGGCTTTCAATAATAGTTTATCATGTTAAACACTGCCACACTTAGAAAAATAAATATAGGATCCTCAGTGAATTCTGAATTTCAGATAAACAATAATTTTTTAAAAATAAGTATGTCCACCCCACCCCAATTATTTGTTGTTTATTTGTTGTTGAGGTGCCTTTAACCAACCCCTTCACTCCATCAGAAATTCTTACAATCTAAGAACATACATTGTTGTTGTTGTTAGTTGTCCTACTCATAGGGACTGTAAATCTTTGTTGTAAATCTTTATTGAAGCTGTAAATCTTTGTTGAAGCAGACAGTTTCAAGTTTCTCCCAAGCAGTGGTTGGTGAGTTAAAACTGCTGACCTTGGGATTAGCAGCCCAACTCACAACCCAGGATACTATTAGGGCTCCTGTTTTTATAGGGCTTTCCACGTCTGCATTTTCAGAAGTAGATCACCAGGCTGGTTTTCCAAGGTGCTTCTGCATGAACTTGAACTCTAACCTTTCAGTTAGTAGCCAAGCTGGTTAAAAATTTATATATATACATGTGTGTGTGTGTGTGTGTTTCCTGGATATCTGTTTTTGGATTTTGTTTGCACCTCAAAGTATCCTGTACAAGACAGAACTCATCTTCTACTTTTAAATCTGTCTCAGAAACAGTATTTTCTCTAAATAGTGAATGGTGCAGTAATCTATGAAGGTTTCTAAATCAGAAGCCAAAGAGCAAATGCCTACATAATTTGTCATTCGATTTTGTTGAATTTCTGTCCAAATATTTAAAACATCTATCTGCTTTCCAAGTCACTGTCACATATTTCCAAGGACAGGGTGGTAGCTTTCTAATTGGTCTCCTTGGCTTCAGTTTTGCCCTTTCCAATATAGTCCTCAACAGTCGTCTGAGTGATCATCTAAAACACAAAAGGGATAGTCCTCAAAATTTGCAGGAGCTTGTCTTTTGGACAAAGAACATATTCCTGAATATGACTCATTAGGGACTGCATGATTGCCTGCCATTCCTCCTTTGCTATGGCTATTTGGAAATCCATTTTACCATATTGTACTCATTTTTGGGTTGTCACACATAACACGTCCTTTCTTAAAAGAGATTATTCCTTCTTGCTTGACTTACTTCTTTGGGTTTCTCCTTACTTACTTCTCCAGGCTAACCTACTTCATTAAACTGGATGCAATACATTTCTTTAGCTTGATTTCTGGAATTTTTATTTTTATTTTTGCAATTCCCTACTTAATTACTCATCTTATCAAACGGATATAAACTAACAAAGGGTGTGACCATTATTATCTCTTCCAGGGAATTTCCAACTTCTATGACATTGCTTTGACTCCAAACAAATTCCTATGAATAGATGAATACACAGATATGATGGGAAAGGATTTATTTAAAATACAGTTCTCTTAGGAGCTCAAGCCTGACGACAGAAGTTTATCTAACTCAATCTTTAAAATGATAGTGCTTTGTGAAAAAACATGATCTTGTTGTTCTTAAATAGGAGTCTTTTGCTACTTCTTTGGGAAATGTTCTCTTGCTACTTTCCCACACCCAGTTTAAAGTTATTGCAACTTGAAACGGTTAAAACAGACAAAATATACTCTAAAAAATCATTTTCTCATCTAATTTCTCCTCAAAAATGTTTCCTAATGAAGAAATGAAAATACGAATTACATACGAATATTATGGTATGATAATATGAATTATACCCTCAAATCCACCAAACAACTCAAACTAGAACATTGCCAGGAGATAACACTAAACTTTAGACTCTTCTTCTTTTACATAAGTCATTTATGGAATTCAACATTCCCTGTTTTGCCCTATACTACTCAATTCTTATTATCATCTGTATAGTTTTTGCAAGTTTCCTCTTTTAGCATTCACTAATTATGATGGTGTTCCAAAAGTTTTATTTCAGTAATTACTGCACGCCAGAATTGTTTATGTTCTGAGCATGGGAGATGGTACAAAACTATATAAGGCATCACTTCTTAAGGAGCTTGTTTATAGAGAAAAGAGAACTACTACATATGAAAAGTTTAGAGACTAATAGAATGATACTAAATATGTAACAATGACTTTGATGTTGATGAGAATTTCAAGAAAGAAATATCATAGTGGACCAGGACAGTTTGGGAAAGTTTCATGAAGGAAGAGAAAAATGAGGTAAAGCTTAATCCATGCTTAAACATGGAGAGTTGGAGAAGGGGAGAAAGACATTTATGAGGGAAATGACATCTGAAGGTGGTATAGTTATGAGGTACTACTTTTCCTCCCTTCTCATAATTTTTTCTTCACTACTTCTTGTACTGGTATTTCTCTTTTCATTGCTGACATATCCTTTCTCCAATCCATATGATTCTGATGGTGTTGTAATTATCTGTGTTTTAAATCCATTCTTTGTTCTTAAGGATTTGGCCCAAGCATAATGCTCCACGGCTCTGGTGACAGTAATTGATCCAAGTATAGAGGCAGAACAATAATAATCCTTCCCCAGAATTTCATGTATAAATATTTGAAGAGGATTTTTCTCTTTTTTATTAGGTCACTGCTGGAAAAATGGAAGCTTGTCTTGTCACTTCTTCCTGCTACACAGAGGAAGCTTCTACGCAGCTAGAGCAAAGAAGGATAAGACATGGAGATGGAGAGTGAAAGAAAGAAACAGTGAGAAGAAAGATAAAGTGATATACAAAATGTTTGAGCCTCTGAGACCAGCTCTATCCATGAACTTCCTGTTTCTGTGGTCAGTACAGTTCTTTCTTGTTTAAGCTCATTTGAATTGGTTTCTGTCATTTTCATTTGGAAAAGCAATGACCAAAACAGGTGGCAGGCAACAGGGTTGGTATGGGAAGAAACTGAAAGTGTGAAGAAGTCATGAAATGAAACAGTGGTAATGAGAAATAAGGCCCAGTTCAGAAGCAGTATCTGGAAGAAGAAAATGACAGGATTTGATTGGAAAATAGATACATATAATGTGAAAGAAAAAAGAGTACAAGATTGTGGAAATCAAAGTGATCTGTGAAGTCACTGACAGAAATGGGAGTAAGTTAGGATGAGGAAGTGGGCTTAAAGGGAAACAACAGCTAAACCATGACATCCGAGTTTCCAGTAAAGTTGAGACATTGTCAGTCCATGGTTTTAGTTACAAAACCCACACTCTATTGGTATGACAATATAAAATCCAGGAGATTAATCCAATTATGCTTTATATCTGTATTCATAATATGAAAGAAAATTAGAAACACTCATAATTCTGCTTCCCAAACATCAGCATCAGCAGCATCACATTTTAGAAATGCAAATTCATGGACCTTGCCATGGACAAAGAGAACCAGAAACTCTGAAGTTGGTCCAGCAATCTGTCTTTTAGTAAGTCTTCTAGTTGATACGATGTATATTATGGTTTAAGAACTGCTGGATAGAATCATATTCACATGTGGACTCTATAACAGTTGAGGCAATCTTCTACCAACTGCTGTGGTTTCACATGTTAAGAATAATTTTCTTAATAAAAATATTTCCCCCAAATCTAATTCTTAAAAGAAGTAGTCAGGAAATCACAGGATGTATTGCATTGGGTAAATCTGCTGCAAAAGACCTTTATAAGTTTCTAAACAGCAAAGATGTCACTTTGATGATTAAGGTGTGCCTGACTCAAGACATGGTCTTTCAATCACCTCACATGCGTATGAAAACTGGACAATAAAAAAAGAAGATGGAAAAAGAATTGGTGCATTTGAATTGTGGTGTTGACAAATGCTATTGAACACACCATGAGTGCCTGAAGAACAAACAAATCAATCTTAGAAGAAATACAACTGAAATGTTCCTCAGAAAGTGAGTTTTGTTGCTCACTTTGAACACATCAAAGGAAAGTCTAATTATTAGAAACGGACATCATGTTTGGGAAAGAAGAGGGTCAGTGAATATGAGGAGAACCCTTAGTAGTCACAACAATGGGCTCAAATATGTTAAAGATCATAGCGACAGCGCAGCGTGGGACCATATTTCTTTCTGTTATACATAATAAGGTTCCTTCAAGTAAGAGTTCACTCAACTACAGCCAACAATAAATACTTAAAAAAAAAAACAACAACTATGTGTTACACATGTGTTATCTGTAAGGCACTTTTCTAGGCAATAATACTTCTGATTACAAAAATAACTAAATGCTAGCAATTTAAATGTATGCTCTGAAAGGGGACCTGAGTGTTGGTGAGGGGATCAGGAAGATATTCCTAAAGACATAGCTGAGATGTTAAGAAGACTAGAAATTAATCTAACAAAGGATCTAATGGTGGTAGTGGTGGTGTGCCGTTGAGTTGGTTCCAGTTCTAACTCTTTAACCACTCTGTGTAGGCTTTCCAAGGGTATAAATCTTTACAGGAGCAGAAAGCCTTATCTTTCTCCTGGTTGGTTGGTTATGTGCAGTGGGGTTAGTTCCAACTCATAGTGACCCTGCATAGGGTTTCCAAGGCTGTAAATCTTTACGGGAGCAGAAAGCCTCATCTTTCTCCCACGGAATAGCTGGTAGTTTCGAACTGCTGACCTTGCAGTTCGCAGCCCGATTTGTAACCACTATGCTATCAGAGCTCACCTGCTGACTTTTGGGTTAGCAACACAACTCATAATCCACAATGCTACCAGGGCTCCTTAAAAGGAAGGGGGAGGAGTAGCAACATAATGGCATTTCAGGCCCTAGGTGCTTTCAGGGAAATGAAAACAAATCAGTATGAATAAAATCAGTTGTGAATCTTGGTGACCCCATGTGTGTTAGACTAGAACTGTGCTCCATAGGGTTTCCGAGAGCTGATAGTTTGGAAACAGATTGGCAGGTCTTTCTTCCAAGGTGCCTCTGGGTGAACTAACTGGCACTTCTAATGTTGTTCAGTGCTGTTGAGTCAGTTCTGACTCATAGCGACCCTGTAAAGGATGTTCAAGGAGCAGCTGGTGGGTTTCAACCACAGGATGTGGTTAGCAGTCCAGTACAGATCCTATAGCACCACACCCAGAATGCCAAAATCTTAGTTACCAACCTGAGTAAGTCAATGTTACTGATGGACATTGAAATGGGAGAGGTATATCTGATAGACCACGTAAGGACTCTACCAAGAACAATGAATGTTGTTGTTAAGTGCCTTTAAGTCAGTCTGACTCATAGTGACACTGTATTGGGTTTCTGAAGCTTTAGAAATCTTTGCAGGAGTAGAAAGCCTCATCTTTCTCCCGTGGAGTGGCTGGAGGATTTGAACCACAGATCTTACGGTTCTTAATCCAGTGCTTATCGGATGGAGCTAGGGCACCATTAAAAAGTTTCAATTAGGGGCTAACATGATCTATTTTTTTTTTTTTTTAATATACTTTTTCTATAAGTGGGTGAAACCCTATCTGTAATATAATAGCACAACCCATTAAATTCCCTGTAGCCTATAATGGCCAAATAGAGCCGCTTAACATTGGGTGAGTGTGGGAAAGAGGCTAGCGAGTCCATGGGGGACTAAATGGCAGGAACAGAAAAGGGGAAAAGGCTTAGAACCTCTTCTGCTTTGTGGTTGTGACTAAAATCAGCCCTGACTTTGCAGGTCTGAGGCAGTAGGAGTGCAAGCTCATAAGCAACTGCTTCTTGCCTCATAGGCCATCTTCTTGCCTTACAACAGGGATCTTGGTGCTCATTTGGTGCCTTTCTCGTGTAGAGATTTAATTCCCTTTCCAAGTATCACTGTCATTTCTTCAGGAATGATTCCTAAATCTGTATGTTCTACTTGCAAAGATTTTTAATATCTTTGGCTACTGACCTGTGCTAGTACATCATGTTAAAAATAATTACACATGCAAAACTGCTAAGTGTCAGACTGGGTATAGTTCATTAATAATAGAAAAATTATACAGATCCAGCCCTGACTGAGTACTCTCCTGAGTTTAAATCTCATGTTGCATAATGTGTCCTGGACCGTTGACCCTGAAATGTCATTGCAATCACAAATAGCCTGCCTGCAACTCTCTCTTCTTAACCAAATTTCCTTTGACCATTCCTGCCTTTGTCAGTAACATCAGCATGTTACTGTTTCATGTTTTGTAGTCATCTTTGATTCCTTTGTCTTACGCTTTCATTTCCAAGTACTAAGTATTAAGATCACTCCTATTCCCTTGCTAGGAGTTCTTAGGTGGTGCAGATGGTTAAATGCTTGAAAGGTTGGTGACCTGAGTCACCTCACAAGAAAGGCTGAGGGTCTAATTCTAAACTCCAGTGCAACACAGTTCTACTGTGCAAAATACGGAGTTGCCGTGAATTGTAATAGACTCAGAGGCAACTGGTTTGATACGGTAGTTGGTGGAATGCTGATAAAATTTATTCTTCCTTTCCACTGTTCATTCTTATCATGGTCCTACTTACCGCATGGTAAAACGCTTCTGTCATATCACAATTGATTCTCTTAAGTTCAGATTTCTTTCTTAGTATATCCTCAGAGACACAGGTTAGGTTACCTCTCATCAAATCTATTTTATTTAGTAAAAGCTTTTCCATAATAAATATTTCTCTTTTGCAGTAGAGCATATATACAAAACATGTATGTATATATCAGAAATGTGCAGACTCCCACTATATAAAGAGATGCTCATGAAGCTTCTCTGGTTGTAGATGGGCTAGAAGGAGCTTGACCTCTTTGACCTGCCCTCAACTTCTGAAGCAGCCTTCTTGGAACTTGGGGCCCTATAGTACAGTTATCAAACCAGGCTGGACACACAAGATTTCAATGTTTTACAAGGATATGTATGCTTTCTTCATAATACTAAAAAAAATGTATTCACTATAGGATAAGCACTGGATTGCTTAACTGCAAGGTTGGTGGTTCAAACCCACCTGCTTCTCCTTGGGAACCTGATACAGGTCGCTTTGAATTGGCACAACTACAAAAATCTATGCACGTTTTCCAACTTAGTCCCAAATTCACACACAACTCTTAAATGCACAGTGTCTATTCCTTTACCCCGGTGTGGTTTAGGTATTCCCACTGCCTTGAATGTCTGGAATGTCATCATGCATTTTTTTTTCGTCATGCGTTCTTGATGACCTAAAATCTTCTTTCCTTATCTCTACTCCCAGCTGTTCTTGAGGAGTTCTGTATCATCCCAGTTTAGCGATTTCTCATCAAACACTTGCAGTTATTTCTAGTTATTTACCATTGTTCTTATTTTCATGCATGAGCTCAATTCTTTCTACTGGATCATAGACCACTTAAAAGAAGGATCGAGTCTCTTACCACTTTTTAATCCTTGCATCTAGGTAATATACAGTTTATAATATTCTATTCACTGGTTTACTTTGATGATAACCCACAGCTAGAAATAATATCTAGGGTCCCATAGATATCACATTCATTGGCAACCTTATGAATAGCAGCAAAACATTGTCATTAACAAAAATCTATGAGAAATATCCTGTTTGAAAGTGTTCCTCTGAAACAGTGCTTTTAAGATGGGAAAATTAGGTACAAGGATTTTGAATGCAAATATTGTTTTCACTCCAAATGATTTTTAAACCCATTACTAGCTTTTTTGAATGTCTTTCACTAAGTTAAGTTGGACTTAGGACATGACAACACATGATTGCATGTGGGAATTCCTGGCTAAAAACAGAAGTAGTGGTCTAAGCTAGCCCAGTCTTTCAGCACAGGAACCCTTATTCATGTTTTAAAGATTACAAGAAACTTACATTAAAATAAAAATCAAATTGCACCACTTCCTTTATAAATACGAATTCATTACATATAGAGTTCAAAACCGTTTGTCTGTTTTCCATGACCTTGTGTAGCCCAGTCCCTCATCATTGCTCCATCACCATCTTTACTATCCACCCCCCCCCCCATCATACCATTGCCACAATTGCAGGCTTTCAGTTCCCTGAATTCCCAACTTCTTCTTTCTCCCTGATTTCTCAGATATTAGTACTCTGCCTGCATAGTCTTCCCCATTTCTTTTCTTGATCAACTCCTATCATCCTTTGAGCTTCATTCAGTTTGCTTGTTAGCCCCTCAGAATGATTTTCCCTGAGCTTTCAGGATAGTTTAGGCTTCCTTGCCAGATAGCAGCACTGGTGGAACTGTAAGATAAGCATGTTACTGCTAATTACAAGGTTGGCAGTTCAAACCCACTAACTGCTCTGGGGGAGAAAAATGAGGGTCCCGTAAAGATTTACAGCCGCAGAGGCCCTAGATAGGATAAGTGTGAGTCAGAGTTGATTCCATCGTAGTGGGTTTGGTTTGGTTTGCTTTGTCATATGCTCTCTCATTCTTTACCACAATTGTAATTATATACTCATTGTGAAGTAGTCTCTTTTGTGTCTGTGCTCATCATTAGACTGTATTGCAGAAACAATACAATCCTTATGTACTATGTTACTTTTGGAGTCCTGGTGTGGCACTGCAGGATAATGCACTAGGCCACAAGGTCAGTTTGAACCACAAGGTCAGAGGTTCAAACCCACCAGTCATGTCTCAGAAATCCTATATAGGGTTGTCATGGGTTGGAACCAATTCTAAGGCATTTTACCCTCCATCCCAAAAAGTCATTTTTAATGTCTAGAATAATGTCAGATACATAACAGATACTTGATAAATATACATTTGAATGAATAAATAAATGAGCATTTTATGGATGAACATTTATTGATCTTTTCAGAGAAATAAATCATTCTAATGATATTCACATATAGAGCTTAGTTCTCCTTATTTTGCCTTTCTTGGACATGGACAACATTCTCTGGGTCACTTGATGCACATGTAAAATCTATATGTTTTATAAAGTAACTTCAACTTTCAGGAAAACAAGTCCAAAGCATCAAGCATTGTACAACAAAACTTCATTTGCTCTCAGACAGAATCCAATGAATTTAAATGATTTGATGTAATTGAAACATAGTTGCTTTAGTTAAAATTCTCTCATTTATGCATACCAACACAGATATTTCTATAGTTCTTGTTAACATTAAGTTCTTTTGAAATATATGGATAAAAAGTGAAAGAAAGCAATTTTATAAGCTGGAAATTTCCTACAAGTTGAAATTCCCTAGTATATGATTATGATTAAAATTACATGGCCTCCTTCCCTAAAGGATCTAGTAACCAAGCTGGTGCACTTACAACATGTTTCTGTGTCTTTTCAGTCTTGAATAACTCAGCTGAGTTGGAAACAAATTGGCACCAACGTCAGAGGAAATCTTTCTGATATAAAAATATGGCCTGTAAGGACCTATGTTTTTAATATCTTTCTGTCAGGGGGCTAACATTTTACACTATTTGCATTGAAGAGTGTAAGGTTTCATACATGCTCATTGAGTACACTTGCCTTAACAAGAATGGATATAAGATTCAATTAGTTTCTTGTCCTCTTACCAAGAAAAATCATTCTAATTAACAGAAAACAAAAGAGAAATCCAATGCTAGTCTATAACAACTTTAAAACACATGGATACCTCTGCATTATTCTGATACCCACCTTTTATTGGTGATCACTTCATAGCCAATCACACAAAGAGCAGTATGAATACATGTCATGTTTGGGGAGTAGGTGACAAATACACCTAATCCATAGCAGGAAGATATATAATTAAGACATTAAGTCTTTCTCTCTGTCATCCACATATTTGCTAATTTATGGAACTTGTAATATTTCAGTGCTGGAATCACTTGCTGAAAATGTTTTCTTGATTGTTTCATTTTGCTTAAGACTAGTAAGAGCTGAGAGTCTGGTAATATCTACCTTTGTTTTCCTCATGAATCCTTGAGGATCTCTTAACCTCAAAGGACTCTCTAGGTAGAAAAAGGTTGCTTTCTTGATACCTTGTGCCTTTTTCTCTTTGTTGATTTAAAGAGCAACTCTTACATTTTATCTGCTTTGTACCTTTGGATTCCAAATCAGCAAGTTTAGTTTTATTAGAAGTAGAAGATTCATCCGTTTCTACAAGGCTTATTATTATTTTTAATCCTTCTTCTTTGTGACAATCTGAATTTAATTTGGGATCTTCTTTTAGCCTGAATCCAAATGACTCTCATCTGTGGAAGATGAATCTGAGGAATCTGTATGAAGTTCATTCCATCTGGGATTTGAGAGTTGGTGGTGAAAATCATTTCTTCTCCTTTTCATTTGTTCACCTGCATGCTCATTTCTCTCTGAGGCCCTTCTCCTTCTGCTAGGCCTCTGTTTTAATTGTTTCTTACCAGACTCTTTCCTAGCGGGGTTCAACACCCTGACAGGGGTGGTGCAATGCTCAAATGCATCTTCTGACATGTCATGCAAGATGGCAGATCTGGATAAAGCAACAGGCAGAGGATGGAAAATGGGAATGGAGGGAAAGCCATAGAAAAACAAAGAGAGAAAGATGAAATGATAGCAGGGACTGGAAGTTGGTAAATAAAGATCAACTGAAGAAAATAAAGTAAACAAAATAAGCCAATACAAACTACCCTTAGACAATGTAAGGCAGAAGCAAGAGGCACACATTCTCAGAATATAAAACCAGGAATACAAAGCAGTGGTCTATAAGAAAGATTGAACAGGATCATTTGCTCCACACTTACCTGCAGATGTCCTGAGTGGATGGACAGACAGACAACCTTGACTGGCTCCTGGGAGCTGTCCCTGTTGTTGGACTGCTTGCCTGGAGAAACAAGTTAGATAATTTGGCATCTTGGTTTAGGTAATACATAGTTGATATCTTGCTTTTTTTCCACATATTTAAAAAATTACAACAAATGTGGCTGCCAGTCATGTTGTTCAAAACGCAGCTCACAGAATACAGGAAGTTAGAGAGTGTTCAGTTTACAAAAGTAAAACTTATTTGAGGAACTTGGAACAGCTGAGAAGCTGTACCACTTTGCTGTTGCTTCATTTGTGAGACAAAAAGATGATTTTACATTTTCTATTCTACTTACTGTAAGCATTGAGTTGAATGGCTCAATTTACTTTAAAACAAATGAGTAGCACTTGAAGATTCTCTGTAACAAGGATGATAATAATCTGGGAAGCATGAACAATCAAAGTGCCTGCAACACTAAAGTCAACATGACTTTAGGTCAAGATCATATGATATATCTATATGGAGATACTTCATAAACTTAAAGTCTACAATTATTTGTTATTGAAACAAAGTCTATGCATCACAGCACTATTGACATTTCATATCTTTTAATTCTGTCACCATATTGAGTTTAAGAAGAAAACAAACAAAGAAATGTATTGCCACTGAGTTAATTCCCCTCATAGTGGCCCCGTAAGACAGGATAGAACCACATCATAATGTTTTCAAGGCTGTGATCTTTATGGAATCAAAGTGCCACATATTTCTTCTGAGAAGTGGCTGGTGGGTTCAAACTGCCAAACTTCTATTTAGCAGCTGAATGCTTAATCACTGGACTCCTTGAGTCTAAGAGACTCAGGAAATAATTAAAACTATTGGCACAAAGTTCAGTACATCTCACTAAACATCTACCTTCAAAAAGATATCATCGTCTTCACTTCGTTTGACTTATTTAACTTTGTGTTTAATGAAAGTGAAGATGATAATAACAAATCAAAAGTTAGACTATATAGACAATTTACAGTGTACCAACCAATGTGCTTGGCAAATGGGAAATAACAGGTAGCAATTTTGAGTGAATGTTATGTGTCACTCACTTTTCTAAGCATTGGAATTATATTTATTCACTAAACTCACAAGACACTTATTTGGAAAATACTATAAATATTTTCATGCTTCAGATGAGGAAACTGAAAAATAGAGGCTACTTCTTATATTGGTGGTAGAACAGAAATTTGGACTAGGAATCTGGCTCCAACCAATGTCTGCTGTTTAATCTGTCAGACCAGAGAGCTTCTCCTTCTTAACATCAGAAGGAAACCATGAGACTCTTGGTTCCAGATTCAGGCCTATCTGATTGTATAAATGAAAATGCACCATATTGTAACAACAACAACAACAAAAACTCATAGTAATGGTAGAAACACTGATTTCTAAATTTCAAAATTGTTCTAAAAATTCTCTTATTAGTGATATGCACATAATTGTGGGATACAGAGAAAGAGAAACTAATTCTAACTCAACAGGTCAGAAAAACTTTCCAGAGAAGGTGTGGTATAATGGTCTCCCCAAAATGTCCATGGAGTCCCTGGCTGTGTGCCCTGGAGTCCATTCTGACTCATAGTGACCCTGTATAGGGTTTCCTAAGCTGCAAATCTTTACGGGAGCAGAAAATCTCATCTTTCTCTCTTCGAGTGACTGTTAGATTCGAACTGCTGTTCTTGTGGTTTGCAGTCCAGCTCATAATCCATTATGCTGCCAGGTGGTAGCAATGGTTAAGTTGCTCAGCTGATAATGAATGGCTGGAGGCTTGAATATACTCACAGAGGTGCCTCTAAAACAAAACAAAACAAATCAAAATCCTGGTGATCTGCTATTGAAAATCAGCTTTTGAAAACACTATGAAGAATGACAGTTATATTCCAACACATATGGTGTGACCGTGATTCATAGCTGACTTGACATCAACTGGATTAACTGCTTACGTCATAATCCCTGGATCCTGTGGCACAAGTGGCTTTGCAGATTAAAGATTTTGAGATGGGGAAACTATCCTGGATTATCTAAACGGTGCTGCTAATTGCAACCACATCGGCTTTGTAACACTGAGGCAGTAGAGTCAGGGTCTCAGAGAGAGAAACAAAGAATATGTAATATTAAGAGGAGAGAAGACACTATGCTGGTGGCTTTGAAGATGAGGGAGGGGCCCTGAATCAAGGGATAGAAGTAGCTTCTATAAATTGGAAAAGCCAAAGAAATGGATTCTACCCTAGAACCTCCAAGAAGAATGCAATCCTACCAACAACTTTTTAGCTTAGTGAAATTGTGTCAAACTTCCCAAGTTCAGAACTGTAAAATGATAAATTCATGTTGTTTAAGTAACCAAGTTTGTGGTAATTTGTAGCAGTAACCATAGGAAACTGAAAAAAGAAGTTAATAACTTCAGCCAAGCTTAAAAGACAAACAGGAATTAGTAACAGAGTGACTGAAAACATTTCATTGTGCTGAGCGTAAGTATGGCACTCTCAATATGTTTTAATACAAATAGAATAGATCCATATTTGTGCCCATCCCAAAGAAGGATGATCCATCAGAATGTGGAAATGACTGAATAATATGAATATCACATACAAGAAAAAATGTGCTGAAGATATTTCAAAAATGGTTGAAGGAGTGCATAGACAGAGAACTGCCAGAAATTCAAACCATATTCATAAGAGGGTATGGAATGAGTGATATCATTACTGATGTCAGATGCATCGTGGCTGAAAATTCAGAATACCAGAAAGATGTTTCCCTATGTTTTATTGATTATGCAAAGGTTTTAAATGGTGTGTATCACAACAAATTATGGATAACATTGATATGAATGGGAATTCCCGAACACTTATTTGTGTTCATGAGGAAGCTGTACATAGACCAAGAGGTAGTTATTTAAACAGAACAAGGGGATACTGTGTGGTTTAAAATCAGGAAAGGTGTGTTGCCAGGGTTATGCCCTTTCATCATACTTATTCAGTCTGTATGTCCAGCAAATAATGTTAGCGCCTGAACTATATGAAGAAGAACTAGGCATCAGAATTTGAGAAGACTCATTAAAATGTGATATACAGATGAAATTACCTTGCTTGCTGAAAGGGATGTGGATTTGAAGCACTTACTGATGAAGATTAAAGACTATAGTCTTCAGGATGGATTACATTTTAATTGAAAGAAAACAAAAACCTTCACAATTGAATTAATAAACAACATCTAATGATAATCTGCTGCTGTTGAGTTGACTCTGACTCATTGTGATCCTGTGAGACAGCAGAATTGCTCGGTAGGGTTTCCAAGATTGTAAATCTTTATGGAAACAGAAGTCACATTTTTTTCCCATAGAAGAGCTGGTATGTTTGATTTGTCCATCTTTTGATTAGAGGCTGAGTGCTTAACCATTGCACCATCAGTGCTAATTATATGGGGGAAAATATTGACATTGTCAAGAATTTCATTTTACTTGGCTCTACAGTCAGCACCCATGGAAACAGCAACCAAGAAATCAAATGATGTATTATTGCATTAGACAAACGTATTGCAAAACACCTCTTTAAAGTGTTAAAAAGCCAAGATGTCACTTTGAGGAAGAAGATGCACCTGATCCAAGTCATAATAGTTTCAATCGCTTCATGTGAAAGCTGGGAAATGAGCAAGACAGACCAAAAATGAACTGATGCCTTTAAGTTAAAGGACTGCCAGAATAATGAATTCATCAGTTTGGGAAGGAGTATAACCAGAATGCTCCTTACAAACAAGTTGACAAGATTTAGTCTTAAGTATTTTTGACATGTTATTAGGAGGGACCAGCTTCTGGAGAAGCAAATCATGTTTGGTAAAAAAGAGGGTCAACATAAAAGAGGACTCTCAATGACATGGATTGACACAGTGGTTTATACAAAGGACTCGAGCATAAGAACGATTGTGAAGATATCAAATGCAGGACTAGGTAGTGTTTTGTTCTGCTGTAAGTGAGACCACTATGAGTCAAAATCAACTCAAATGCATATAACAGCAACCATAACATACTCTGATAAAGTCCAGTAATGGGAGTTTTGTTGAAAGAAAAGTATCTAATATAAGGTGTTTGTTGTTGTTGTTGTTAAGTGGCATAGAGCCAGTTCTGACTAAGAACAACTCTGTATAGGGTTTCTGAGGGTTTAAATCTTCAAGGGAGCAGAACGCCTCATCTTTCTCCCAAGGAGCAGGTGGTGGGCTCGAATAGCAAACCTTATGGTTCGCCATCCAGTGCTTACTGTATGGAGTCACCATGCTTCCAATATAAGATGTTGTTTTTGTTAATGTCATTGAGTCAGTTCCTGTATAGGATTTGCGAGGCATGGATGGTGAGTGTGAACAACCAATTTTGCGGTTCAAACTGACCTGGTGCTCTAGTGCTTATCCTACAGTGCCACAGAGATTAAAAGTAAACTTCCCAGAAAAGATTATACCTGACCTCGAAATGGGGAGTGTGACTAAACCAGACATGTAGCCCGGAGGGGAGACAACACTGCTGTGGGAGCCATACGGAGTGTTGCAATGAGTGAAGAAGATAGAAGCTGATAGAAAATAAGGATAAAGTAAACAGAGTCTCTTATGCTATATTGAAAAGTTTGAATTACATTCTCAAAAACCTAGAAATTAATTGATCAGTATTCAACAGTAAATCAAAGTGAGTAACTGTGGACTTCTAGAAAGCTCACTGAGGCAGTCAAGAATTGAGTTATGGTGTTGGAGGAGAATACTAAAAGTACCGTGGGCTGCCAAAAGGACCAATAGATCCATTTTGGAGGAAACGCAGCCAGAGTACTCCTTAGAGGCCAAGATGGCCAAAATTCTTCTCTCATGCTTTGGACATACTGTCAGGGAACAGTCGCTAGAGAGGGATATCATGTTTGGTAAGATGGAGGGTCAGAGAAAAAGAGGAAGACCCCCATCGAGATGGATTGGCCAGGTGGCAGCATCGATGGACTCAAGTGTGGCAACAGCAGTGAGGTAGGCCCAGGATCGGACATAGTTTCGTTCTGCTGTGCATAAGGTCGCTGTGGGTCGGTACCGACTCGATGGCACCTAACAACAACAACAAGAAGACTAACTGTAATGAGCTCTGGTAGCATAGTGGTTACGAATTTGGCTGTAAACCGCAAGGTCAGCAGTTCGAAACTGTTCCGTGGGAGAAAGATGAGGCTTTCTGCTCCTGTAAAGACTTACAGCCTTGGAAACCCTATGCAGGGTTGCTATGATTCAGAATCGACTCTACAGCACATAACAACAACAGACTAACTGCATGTAAGGAAAATAATTACAATCTGATTTCCAACATACAATGAGTTGAAGTAAACATTAACTTGATGAATTCAATCACAACTGAATGTTTTATTTTCAAATATAATGAAATTGCTTGAAACATCAACTGAAAAAAGTAACATGAGAAAACAGACAAGAAAATTGTTGAATAAATCTAAGTGGGAGAAGACATAATAGTATCCTTACCAGATTACTAAAATATAGTATAAAGCTTCAGAACTTAGATGAATAGGTGTAGCAAAGGAAGAAAAACATCTCTGAGAATGTCTACAAATACATAGACACATTATTTCTTAGTATGTAATAAAGTTGCATTTTAGATCAGAGAAAAAGACTAGTTTAGTAAATGAATAGTTGTTGTGTGTGCTGTTGTCGATTCTGACTCACAGCACATCTGTATAGAGTTTCCAAGAGAGACTGCTGGGTTTGAATTTGAGCCTTATGGTTACTGGTCCAGAGCTTATTCTACAGTGCCACACTGAATTGTTGTTGTTACATGCCATCAAGTCCGTCCCAATCCATAGCAACTCTGCATAGGTATCCAAGGAGTGACAGGTGAGCTTGAACTACCAATCTTATGGTTCAAACCGATTTTTCAGTCCAGTGCATTAACCCACAACAGCAAAAAATGACTAACCGTTTGGAAAAATGTAAACCTTACTGGTCACACTAAAATATGTTTAAATAAATGAAAAACACAATGTAGTAAATCAAACCATAAATTATAAAGAGAATGATGATTAAATATGTTCATTATAAGGGAATCCCTTTCATATGATAACATAAAGTAAAAAATAATAATACAGAAGAATAGTTAGAGTAATTAAAATTAACAAAATTTCTAATTTACAGAAAAGATATAGTCATTCACATATAAACCACCCTTGTCCCCAAACAAAGCTCAAAGGATTTTTTAAGTAGGTTTGATAGCTAAACAGTTAACTTCTCTAGTATTCAGAGATATTTTACAAATCAAGAAAGAATATTTGAATGATTTTATAGAAAAATAAGTAAACACACAGGCAGGTAGTTCATAGAAAAAAGACGTGTAAAAAGTTGTCCAATTTCAATAAGCAAACAGGTACAAAGTAAATTAAAAATGGTATCAATTTCACTTATCCAATCTGCGCACTTTAAGAAGATTGCTAATACTCAGTTTAACCAAAATGGGTATTGTAACACATTTTTGAAATAAGTATAAATTGATTAATTGTATCTGGAGGGCAACTTGGTTGGTAAATTCTATTAAAATAGAAAATGTCCATGCCTCTTAAGTCAGAAATTCTACTCATAGGAATTAATTTTGTTAAAACACTTGCACAATTGCCCAGAGACATTTACAAGAATGTTTACTAGAATATTGTTTGTAATAGCAAGAAATTGGAAACAATCCAAATGTATGTTATTTACAATGAAATAATAAGCAATTAAAAAGAATATGATACACCACATGCACAGGCATACACATTCTGTCTCTGTCTCTCTCACATACACACCATTATGGCATACAGTTTAATGAAAACAATCAAAGTTTAAAATTGTACATAGTTTGGTCATGATATATGTTAGCATATGCATAGGAAACTTCTGGAGGACTGTGTATTAGTAGTGACTCTGTAATATTCAAAACCTTTAATTTTAAAAACAACAACTACAAAATCTTTCAGACATGTTAATCATAAAGTCATATTTGGAAGCTATTAATATCAAGAGTCAAGATTTTATCCCGTTCTTCCCACCGGCAACATTTAAGGGATAACCTGTTCATTTAACTTCTTTAAGTTTCACTTTTGCTTTCAATTAAATGTAATCAATATTAACATCCACATCAAAGGATTGTTAGGAGGAATACATGAAATCATTGATCTGATAACTGCTTCATAGGGTATCCAAAAGATGCATGAAGAAACTAATCTTGAAATATTAAAATTATTTTTATTATTCCCAGTACATCATGTATTTTCCTAAGCATGGATTTAATGGCATTTGTTTGTTTGTTTGTTTGAGGGGTAGACATATAACAACCAGGAATTCTCAATCCTGATGAAAGGTTAGAATCACCTGGGAAGCTCTCTAAAAATTCCGCTCCCTTAACCTAACGCTAGAATCTCTGAGGAAGGAGTCCAGGGCTTAGATGTGGGCAGAAGTATTGTCCCAAAATTGCCTAAAAGACTCTAATGTGTACCCAGAATTAAGAACCCCTGCTTTATGTTAGAGGGGATGTCCCACTACTTTGGCTTTCATATTTGATTTTTTTTTTTTGAGACCCCAATGAGATAATATTCTTGAGAGAAAGTGTTTTCTAAGTTTCCCAATCTTATCTCTAATATCTCTCTATCTATTATCTAGCTGGTAGCGTAGTGGTTATGAATTGGCTGGCGAACAGCAAGGTCAGCAGTTGGAAACTATCAGCTGTTCCATGGGAGAAAGATGAAGCGTTTTGCTCACGTAAAGATTCACAGCCTCGGAAACCCTGTACAGGTTCGCTATGAGTCAGAACCGACTCCACGGCACCTAGCCACCACCACCATCTATGTACTTATGTATCTATCTATATCTATCTATCTATCGATCGATCGATCGATCGATAAGAAATCTTGATTTTCTAATTCAATTTTAGCACATCCTTGGAAACCAGGATGGCCAGACTTGTGTTTCTCATATTTTGGACATATTGTCAGGAGGAACTAGTCCCTGGAGAAGGATATCATGGTTGGCAAAGTAGAGGGTTGGAGAAAAAGAGTAAGTCTCCCAATTAGATGAACTGGCACAGTGGCAGCAGTGATTCTAAAGGTTAGTACAGGACTGGGCAGTGTTTCATTCTGTTGTGCTATGTATCAGTATTGACTTGATGGCACCTAACAACAACAATCAACTCAATGGCACACAATAACAACTGCATAGTATGGGGTGATAGAGATGATAACTTTAGGGTAATTTCCATTGTACAGGAAGAATCCCTCTCTGATCACTATTGTTTGCTGCTGAATAACAAGCTAAGGAGAGAAAAAACAATGAGATTCCAGTGTTTCTACTTCCTACTCACCACCACTCCCCCCAGGTTGAGCATATTTAGGGGGGGTGTAGTAATGAGGATATAGCTTGTGGAAGATCCACTAGGATATGCTTGGGGGGAAAACCAAGAGCATGGGGTATATTCTCCTCTGCAACAAGATAGAGATGATTGAGACAAATGGATAGTTTCTCTAGACTTCGGTATGGTGTGAGGTGACGAAATCCAGATGTCTTCTTGGGTCTTCATGGGTGTGTCTAAGAAAACTTAGATATCTTTCCTGGGTAGTCAGAGTTCTCCAAAGTTAAAGCTGATGTGATTTTTCTAACAAAGGTCCTGGAAAAGGCTCCCCAGTCAAGATGAGTGTCAAAAGGGCAGAGCCCTGCCAGTCATGGACACTTAAGCAACAGGCCAGTTAAAATACGAAAGACAGACTCCAAACAGAGAAAGAGGAAGATATCCTGCAAGACTGAATGTGATTATATGCTGAACTTGTAGAGACTTGGCCCTTTTTTGGCAAACTCAAGCAGTTCCAATCATCTGCAGCAAAGGAGCACAAGAGGAAAATACTCAGATTATTTTTAGAAAATCACCACATATTCCTCTCTATAGTCTGAAAAAATTTATTCTACTACATGCTCAGCTGAGGCTCATGTGGAATTCCTAAGAAACTCTGAACCATGGGCTGATTACAAAATCTAGGCATAGAAGCCAGTTATCTTGATGACAAGGCTTTAACCCTATATGATAAATATGACACATAAAAGAAGATGCAGGACAGACATCAAAATAAGAAAAATAGGCAGGTTTTGTTACTGTTCTTTTTGACATACCAAGGTTTGAAAGGAAAACCCCAAATCTAACTACCATTAAGGAGTGGGTTAGAACAAGATTGGATTTTTCTAGATAGTTGTAAAGAAAAGCTGCAATTGATGATGCCATCTAGTCTACCTTAAGAAGTCCTGGAAAGTCAATGGGGCAGGCCAAACTCAGCTAGCACATATTTACCATTGAAACAGATGGTTGAGAGAGAACAGAGATGGGGCAGTTATTGCTAGGCGGGAGGGTATGGCAGAGAATTTGGTTTGAATTACCAGCCCATATTGCTTTCCTCTTTTTAACAGAAACAGTCATTCTCTCCTATTGATATAGGATATATCCAAATAAGCATTGCTCACACTCAAGATTGAGCCTCTGAGGTCAGAAAAGATCCAGCAAGTTCTAAGACCCAGAACAGTTTCCTGAGAGAATAAATAGAAACCATTCTATGAAGGAGTTGAGAACCTTTCATAGTACTAGTAAGATATGGGCATCCTATGTAAAGAAACAGATTCAGGAAGTTGTCTCTGGTAACTTGAATCAGATTCCCTCAGTCTACTTTTGACTTCAGCTGCAGTTGTGGTAAGCAGTTCTTGTGAGAGTTGTCTAATCTCATGATTACAATGTCCCGCCTCATTGAGCTTTCACTTTTTACTCCTGATTGCTTGGAAATCCACTCAGCCTTGCTTCAGCCTGAATGTGAGGAATTTAATAACTCTAGGGGAAACTTTTAATAAAAATGGGGGCCAGGAAATTGTGGATAATGAACCATTCTTCCTGTCCCTCTGGTGGGCAGTTCTGAGAGAGATTTTGTATATTTTTCAGGAGCCCCATCAGATTCAAGTCCCTCAACATGCACTTCAGTATGTATCTTCCCATTTCCCTTGTCTCATTTTTTTCCTGCTCCCTCATTTCTGATTCCTGGCACTTGTCAAATACACTAACTGCACCAAAATTCTTTCCTCTGATTTTGCCCTAGGAGGAACATAAACTGAGACCACTGATTCCAGAAATGTGTTAGATTGTAGATCCGCAAGACACATCTTAGTAATTGGGTCAGATGTAACAAGAAACCCTTTGCTGGGGATCAATCACATTGCAAGGTCCTGGATAGAGTGGGAGAAAACTGTGGAACAAAAACTCATTAAAGAGACCGGGCTTTCTGATCAGATAGACTGGTGGAACCCTTAGACATACTTCAAGTCAGGGACTAAACTCACCCCTGTGACTCAATTTTTAGCCAAATAATAGATAGGTCTATAAAGGGGAACAATAAGCTAATTAGTTATACACACCTTAAAATAATTAATCATCTGAGATCAGAACGGTAGAATTTACCCAAGGAAAAAATTCAGAAATTTGAGGCTAGGAGAAATAGAAACAAGAAAGAAGGAGGAAGTGGGTTATGTGATGTTACGTTGAGGGAATTGCAATCAATGAAATGAAACAAAATGCATATGAATTATTGAATGTAAAACTAATGATCTGCTCTGTAAATCTTCACCTAATTCATAATAAAAATTTTAAAATAAAAGAAATCCTTTGCTGGTAGAGAGTGGGGTGGTGATAATTCCCAGTGAGCTATAACATCACAATTACTGGGTTGAATGAGTCATAGCTGGGGGTAACGCTAACATTTTTACAGTATTGTTGTCGTCAAGTGTTGATCAAATAGATTCTGACCCATAGCGACCCTGTATAGGGTTTCTAAGGAGCATCTGGTGAGCTTGAACCACTAACTTTGCAGTTCAAAAGACCTTGAGGTCTGGTGCATTAACTCACAGCGCCACACCAGGACTCCTGTACAGTATTGTTGTTGTTGTTGTTGTTCTTAAGTGCTGTCAAGTCGATTCCAACCCATAGCGACCCTGTACAGGGTTCCCAAGGTTGTAAATCTTTATGGGAGCAGAAAGTCTGTACAGTATTTGGTAATGGTAATTATAAGGATATGAAGTCACCTAGTTTTGTTAACCAACTACAGTGCAAGCATGAACAAAAGAATGAAAATCACAGTTCTGTTAACTATCAACCAGTGGCCCTGTGAAAAACTTATATTCAAGTGTAATCCCAATGTGTAGGGGCAACTTAATCAAAGTCCAGAGAATAAATGCACCAGTCTCTCATCCTTAACGTGGTCAATTCTTTACATTTTTTAGGAAATCTTAGTAGAATCAAGCCCTGATGCCATAGCAGTGACTTTTCTACCACACTCTTCTATTGGTTTCTCCCTTTTGGGTTCATTCTTTCTTCTTACTCACTCCTTAAGTCTGGGGATCACTTCATCTGCTCCTCCCACCTTTTCTCCATTCCCCTTTTCCTCAAAAACAACTACCTGTACTAGTCTGTGTTTCTGTTTCTGTTTTTGTGAGGACATATAGACTCAGACACTTCAGGTATAGTGTATGCTGTATGTGCGGATAGTGGCTTCTGGGAGCAGAGCTGGACCAGCCCATTTGGAAGATAATCTGATAGACTTGTTGCCACTGCTCCTGTTGGTCTGGACTACCTCCCAGGTTCCTGTCGTTGTATTGCTCTGTGTAGCTTACATGCATTAATGTCAGGTTTGATACCTGATCTAACTCCATTGTAAGTATATCCTGTTCAAGATCCTGGACCTTCAATCCACCTGATGCAGTTAATTGTCCAGTTATAGGAAAATATTCTTCTCATTGTCCTTACTGCCTCCTATTTTTATTTTCCTCAATCTGTATCCAAAGGTGTTTGAAATATCTCATCCTAATATGCCCCAGTAATTTCCTTTCAAAAGGAATTTGCAAAAGGCTTCCAGGGCTCCTCACTTAATAATAAATTAAATACAAAAGGATGAGCCTGGAATTCTTGGGCATCTATGCTGTGCATTCCACCTGCTTTTCTGGCTTTTAGAAGTCCTGGTTTCTAGCAAAAATGTGTTTTTTTTTATTTTCAAATATATCACACATTTTGTTTCCTTGTCTTTGCTATATAGAGACTGCAATAAGGTCAAAGGTTTTGGATTTCCTTCAAGGCCAAGTGAAGTTCCCCAACTTTGTTGTTGCTAAGTGTTATTGAGTCCATTCCAAACTCATATAACCCTGTATAGGGTTTCTAAGGAAAAACTAGTGAGTTTGAACTGTGACCTAGAGGCTCAAACTAACCTTGCTGTCCAGTGTTTATAGTACAGTGCCACACCAGGAATTCAGGCCCAATTTTATATATACCCATTTTCCTTTAAACTCCAAGGACTCTTTTAAAATTCACTTATGGTATTGACTTTGCTCTATCATTTATTTATCAGTATTCTTGTGTAACCATTTCCAGACTGTCAGAATATTTTAGTTAATCTTCTTTAATGTCTTCCTACTACACTGAGAAAAGATGGTTTATCTTGCTCATTCTGGAAATCCTCACAGTACTTAGCGCCGTGTCTTATATGTGGTGGTGGTGGTTATGTGCTGCGGAGTTGGTTCTGACTCATAGTGACCCTGCACAGGGTTTCTGAGGCTGTAAATCTTTACGGGAGCAGAAAGCCTCATCTTTCTCCCACGGAACAGCTGGTAGTTTCAAACTGCTGACCTTGCAGCTCACAGCCCGATTCGTAACCACTACGCTACCAGAGCTCCTCGTCTTATATGTAACAGGCAGCTAATAAAGAGTTGTGGGGTTGAATTGAGGTTAGTAGTTGATAATGTTAACTGCTGTCAACTACAACACTGTAGTTGAATTGAGTAGGCCTGAGTTTGGTAATAGTTGAACAGAGTTAAATTGATCCTTGTAAACCCTGCCAGGATTGCAGCAGATATAGAGATGACAATCACATCCCAGTGAACAAAGAAGTTTCACATTCCTCAGTAAAAGAGGCAATTCTGCTCTGTGGCAAAATACATATACTGAGGTCAAAGTCTGATATAACTCTTTTAGACTCTTTCCTTGGAATACTTAGGTGTCAAGAAGTTTATCAAATGAAATTGAATAGTCTGCATTGTCTGTTTTCTTTAAAGACATAGATTGATATTTGGGAAATGACATAGGTATGCTTTGTAGAGAAGAAAATGTCTTTCAACAGATTTGAAGTGGGCAGGATATGTTTAAAACGAAAACATGGTAATTGAGAATATAAATGGATTAAAATCTTTTAAATGCAGACCTTATTCAACAGCAATATAGTGTTTTAATTTGCTACTTGGTATATTATGAGAGCTGGGTAATTTGTTCATGTCTTTAATAGGTGCAAGATTGAAATGGTGCTGAAGAGGGAAAAATAACAATCAGTTGGACGAACAGAATACTATGTTCTTTGAAATGAAGCAATCTTGTAATGGATGTTTACTTCATATGATTACATTATACAGTGCATTCAAAGGGGAAAAACAAACAGGAGGCCAGCTGCACTAATTTTATCAAAGTTATTTATATCAGCAGTATAATTAAAGGCATTGATTTCAAATTAGGTTTTCTGAGAAACCATTTACAGGCAACACAAGGCAACTTGTTTCTGTAGCATCTAGGTCATAATTGTGCTCTGGGGGTAATGTTAACTACTGCCAATTGGCCTTGAAATTTTGAAAATTAATTATTGCTTCAAAATATTCTAAAGATGTTGCTTCCTGCTGCCCTGACCAGTTTATATCCAACCCCACCAAGAGTGTCCAATGTATAATTTATGGATGTGACAATGAATAATTATGCATAATAATTTATAAATGGCTTTTCTTGTTTAGTAATTAATAATATTGTACACAGAATGCTTGTAGAACTTTAGATAGAAAATGGGGCTACAAAAGCTTCTTTTGTGTGGGGGCACGCTTCCAATTAATTTCAGCCATAGTACTAAAATATTTTTAAGAATTAAATATTAAATAAAATATTAAACAATCTTAATTAGGGGCAAATAGACAGGCCCAAATTGTAATTAAATTATACTTCAAATTCAAGTTTGTAGTATTTATTTGAAGCAATGGGGATTTCATTTTATTGGAAACATAGAATGCAGGTGGTATGTCTGTGAAGAAAGTTTTCAGTTAATGTTGTACTTTCAATATCAGGTTATGTAATGGTCTACCTTGTGTGATATTAACTAATGAAGTTTCATAATAAGGAGATAAGGACACTGATAAGTTTCTTTATAAAGATAAGTTGATTGAAAAATGAAATAAAATTCCATTTACATAGCACCAAAACTAATAAATCATGTACTAATTCATTTTATAAAAGAAATACAAGACCTCATCCTTAAAACTGTAGAACACCAGCCATTCCTTGGAAACTCTAT
>NW_006408720.1:2106901-2108542 GCF_000296735.1 Chrysochloris asiatica | reverse complement strand
GTTGTTAATGTTTTTTATTTAGCTTGGATTCAGTTTTGACATCCATGGAGACAACAGTCAAGAAACCAAAAATGTGCTGCACAGGGCAAATCTGCTGCAAAAGGCTTCTTTAAAGTGTTAAAGAGCAAAGATGTCACTTTGAAGATGAAAGTGTGCCTGGTCCAAGTCATGATATTTTTTAGTCACTTCATGTACATGTGAATGCTAGACAATGAAAAAACAGAATCAAAGAAGAACTGATGCAATTGAATATGATTTTTGCAAAGAATATTAAACATATTCTGGACTTAAAAAGACAAACATATCTGTTTTAGAAAAAGTACAGTCAGAATAATAGAGTTAAGTGTTTTGTGGTACATTGTATGGCTAGCAGAGCTAAAGATATTTGTCTCCTGGATCTTCACAGAAAGTTTATCAGAGCCAAAACAGTCACCTTCAATGCCAAGTATCAAATAAGCTGGAATGAAGAGAAAATATGTTGAAAAAATGAAAATAAAATAACTGAAGAAGCTGAAATCATCATCAAAAAAGAAAGGGAGAAATGATATACAATAACAATCAGAATATACTTTAAAACTACAATTCTAGTTTTGAGTAGTAACTCAAAGAAGAATGAATGAGAAAGGGAAAAAGGAAATAGATTAAATATTTTGGGAAAGTAAAGGAAAACATGCAAAAGCACAACTTTAAGCATTAAAAATCATCTCCTTCTAGTCTCCTTTTCTGTTATGAGTTCACTGAAGCTTATTTCCCAATGTGACTTTATCTTTCCATAAATCATCATGATTACAGAAAGCAAACAATGCTGTTTAAGTTGAATGCAGAGCACACGGTCCAAGCCTCCTGTGATTCATTTTTCTGGAATATGCTGAACTTAACTTCCTTTCCTGTTAAATGGTACACCTAGTTCAGCACATTCCAAACAATGAGTTTTTCTTTGAGTACAATGTTCTCTATTAGACTGGTTGTTTCATTAAAATGAATGGATTCTCTCCACTGAAGTATGCTACCAGAGTTCTCACATTAACTTACATCATACAAACAGAACGTTTGCCGGGAGTATTTTTGAAATGTAACTACTCTAAGTTTAATTTCCTCTAAAGTCATTAGAATGCCTAATGGTACAATGAAAGAGAAATTTATGGGAAAAGAGTTATAAATCATACCACATGGCACAAATGACAAAGCTTGTGGAGAAAAAAATAATGATTATCCATATTTTTTGTTTCTGAACTTATCTGTCAGAAAAATTGGTGCAGTAAAATGTAAAATAGATTTCTTAGGACATAATTATCACCTGAAACGTAGAAGGGTACAAGAAGGAGCTTCTTAATCTAGGGTCAGTTTCAAAGTGCATCATGAAAAAACAATACTTTTTTTTTCTTCTTTTTTTTTTCCACTCCAGCACAAACAATTGTGACACACTGCTGTGCAGACTCTTGGCTATTCTACATTCTTAGTTGCGCATCACAGTAAAAGACAATTGTTTTCACCAATCTTCTTATTGTATGCCTATTACTTGGGACAGTAATTCTCAAGACAATCTAGAATTTGCTTATAAAACAAAGGCAATGTTCAGAGAACACTTGGGAAAGCATGGTCTACAGATTGCAAGAGATCCATATTTGTGCCCATTCCAAA
>NW_006408720.1:2100072-2105131 GCF_000296735.1 Chrysochloris asiatica | reverse complement strand
GCTCCTTGGAGGCCAAGATGGCCAAACTTCGTGCCTCATACTTCGGACATATTGTCAGGAGGGACCAGTCACTGGAGAAGGATATCATGTTTGGTAAGGTGGAGGGTCAGAGAAAAAGAGGAAGGTCCCCAATGAGATGGATTGGCCAAATGGCAGCATCGATGGACTCAAGCGTAGCAACAGTAGTGAAGTTGGCCCAGGATCGAGCAGTGTTTCGTTCTGCTATGCATAAGGTCACTATGAGTCGATACTGACTTGATGGCACCTAACAACAACAACAACTGACCACAAGTCAGTGGTTCAAACCTACCAGGGAGAAAGATGAGGTTTTCTGCTCCTGTAAAGTTTTACAGCCTCAGACGCACTGTGTTGGGTAGCTAAAAGTAGCACCTAGCTCAAAGACATTTAACAATCAATTGATTGTATGTACATTAATTTGTACTATGTTTATTTTCTGACTTTAAAGGATATTAAAATTAACATATTTTAATGGCACCAGAAGAATTTCAAGAGTTATGTCCTGTGTCTTCTGGATCTAAAGAATACATGGGTCCTGCAGATAGAACATGAGTTTTAGATTCAAATTATCTGCATGCAGAATTTAGTTAACTCTGTCTGAAGAGGTCTGAGATCCCTGGAGGGGCTACACAGAGCAGCTAGGATTCTTCAAAAGAATATTTTTACTTTAGAGAGTTTTTTACATAAGAATTATCTGCAATATTTAATTCTGAATAGGAAACTTGCTGCTTTAAAACATTTTTTTTAATTGTTGTTATGTAATCTACATATTAGCAAATAGAAATAAATCACTGCATTTTAAAACATCTTTTCATTAACTTGATCATACTTATGTTTGGAAATTACTGAACATTTGATCCGTAAAATCTCCATATACGATGTGAAAACTAAATGCAGGACTACATTTAATTGTCTCCTTAAAAAGGAAGATATTGTACAATTTCTCATTTATTGTTTAATCAACCAAAACAATAAACCAGACTTTTACAGCATTGAAAGTGCTTTTGGATTTAATGTTTATAGAAAATTTAGGTAGTGGGATTACCTTGCTGCATTATTTTTCAGTGTCCAGTCTCCAGCTGTGGTGGTTGTTGTTAAGTGCCGTCGAATCACTTCTGACACATAGCAACCCTGTATGGGGTTTCCGAGGAGCAGCTGGTGGGTATGAACTGTTAACCTTGTGGTTCACAGTCCAGTGCCGATCCACATTGCCACACCAGACCCAGTTACATAATGCAAATCTGTGGATTACAGCTGATCACACTTGCAAGTTGTCAGTTATTTCATGTTTTGATCAGATTTTTCTTTGTTTTTTCTTTCTTCTTTTTTACCTGCCCTTTTTTGGTGCATACAATGAAGGCATGACCTTACTGTGTTAATAGCACCAAAGCACAAAGGTCTGATCATCAATCTTGTTGCAATCATTTCATAGAAGATAAAAAGGATGCAGAGTGGAAAAGATACAAAGTCACTAATTATTACAGCCTCTGGATTTTTAGTTTCTTACTGTTGTTGTTGTTGCTGTTGTTAAGTGCTGTAGAGTCTGTTCTGACTCATTGCAACCTTGAATAGGGTTTCCAAGGGGCAACTGATGAATTAAAAATGCTGACCTTGTGATTTAGACGGGCCTTGTAGTTCAGTACTTTACCCCATAGAACTTCAGCTTCTTACTACTTGACACTTACTTCTGAAGATAAGATATGTGTTGTTGGTTCTGTGTATTATCAAGTAGGTTCCAACTCATAGCAGCACTATATAAGGTTCCTAAGGAGCAGCTGATAGGTTTGAATCAACAACCATGCAGTTAACAGTTCAGTGCTATCCCACAGTGACACACCAGGGCTATTATAGGTTGAAATCAGAAAGTTTTTAGAGAAGTAGAGAATCGGGATTAGAGTATGTTAAAGCAAGAACTGGGCTAGAGAAAGGTGATACTCACTGTCACTTATTGTTTACTCTTGGGATAGTTATTCAGTCTCCACAAACTTCAACTTCCTTGCTTGTAAAATATATTATTACATAAGTGAAAACAAGACAATTAGGAGCTAGTAATGTTGTAGATAAGGTGATCTTAATACAAAAAACTAGGAGCTGTTGTTACACAGCCATGGCTAAAGCATCTTGCTGCTAACCAAAAGGTCAGCTGTGGGAAAAAGATGTGGCAGTCCACTTTCAGGAAGATTTTATAGCTTTGGAAATCCTATTTCTTGCTATTGTTAAGTGACGTCAAATCAGTTCTAACTCACAGTGATCCTGTATAGGGTTCCAAGGAGGGGCTGGTGTGTTTGAACTACCAACCTTGTGGCTAGCCATCCAGTAATTCTCCTACATTGCCAGTTCTATTGTGTTGCATAGGGTCACTATGAATAAGAATCAACTCAATGACAGTGGTTTAATACAAAAACTTAGAAATGCTACATGAAATGAAAAATCCATATAAATACATACTTGTGAAGCAAGAAGGAAAAAGAAATCTTCAGGACTCAAACATTAGGAGAGAACCAGAAACCAGAAAAATAAACGGTCAGTTGTGATGAATCATTTAGGAACATGGATGCCATCCTCTAATTAGGAACTGAGGACAAGGAGATGACACTTCATGGAACTGACGTTAAACACATCTGAATAAACAAAGCCCTTAAAAATGCTAGGAACTTGAACATATTCCACCTATATTGAGAGATCATAGGAAGAACAGATTTAATACATTAGACACTAATGACTGAAGCCCAGAAAAGTTGTAAGATGACATCAAGAACATCTTCTAGGAAGAAAGCAAAAAGTTATTAAGAAGACAAAAAGAAGGAAATGACCAAAATGGATGTCAGAAGAGACTTTTAAATTTGCTCTAAAGCACAGAGATGCGAAAGCAAATGGAAAAATGAGGAGGTAAAAGAGATGAACAGATAGATGTATTTCATTAGGTAAATTTGCTATACAAGACAACTTTAAAGTGTTCAAGAGCAAAGCTGTCAGTTTAAGGACTAAGGTGTACGTGACCTAAGCCATGATATGTTTAATCACTTCATACGCATGTGAAAACTGGACAATGAATAAGGAAGATCATAGAAGAATTGATGTGTTTGAGTTATGGTGTTTGAAGAATATTAGAAGTGCCATTGAGTGCCAAAAGAACAAAAAAATCTGTGTTAGAAGTACAGTCAGAATGCTTCTTAGAAGCCAGGAGGGCAAGACAACATCTCTTGTACTTCAGGTATATCTGGAGGAACCAGTCCCTGGAGAAGAACATCATGATAGATAAAGTAGAGGCTCACTGAAAAAGAGAAGTCTTACAATGAAATAGATTGGCACGGTAGCAGTAGCAATGGGCTCAAGCATAACAACTGTGAGTTTGGCACAGTACTGGGCAGTGGTGTTTCTGTTGTGTATAGGCCTCTATGAGCCCAAACTGACTCAAAGGTACCTAACAACAGTGAAATTATCCACTAATAAATATACATATTTACATATACATATAAATATATATATTAAATATACACCGAGAGATGATAAGGAGTCTTGTCTTTTTCTCATTGAATTTTGTGTCATAACTAAAATATTTTATGAGAAATTTAGTCACAGGCAGATCTGCACAACATTCAGGGTGTGGGCACAAATTTGCAGTGTCTTCATGGTCTAGGAACCCCTAAGTGAAGAAACATGTTTCTCCAAGCCAACTATAATCAGTGCCCAAACAAACACAATCTCATCTGAAAAGTTATTCCTCCGCTGAAAAATGCACAGGTTTCTCCCAAATTGCAACCTAATGAAAGCAAGGGTACAATTCAAGCTTTAAAATAACACAAGGAAAATCTCAATGGAGAAATAAAAAAAAGCACCAACAAACAGTAGAATTAAATCCCCAAGAATTAAGTACTTGAACAAACTGATAGATATTATAAAAAGAGTATGTTTAAACTACCCAAGAACATAAAGGAAAGACCCACCCACTCCACTCCTCCCAAAAAAAGAGAAAATACCTTGATTCAACAACAAATGTATATGTGGATTTGAAAAGCTACTAAAATTACTGGACATGAAAAATTCAGAAAATGCAATTTTAAAATTTACATTGAGTGATTAAACAGGTCAGACACAAATGAAGAGGGAAATGGGTTTCTAATTAAATCTGAAAGATTAAATACATGTGTTTACACTTGCTTTGTCTTGAAACCTGCAAGTATGTAGCAAAAGGGTTTTTTGTTAGTTTAAATACAAAAAGACAATAGCAAAAATTATTGAAATTTGGAAAGGTAAGTAGTAACTCACTTATCAGTGTAACAGAAGAGCAGTGTAACAGAAACTAGCTGTAAAGTAAGAAGAAAGCTGATTTGTGCCACAGAACCATTCGGAGCATAGGACCCAAAGATAATTGTGGTGGTGGTTTTATACCATGGAGTCGATTCTGACTCATAGTGACCCTGCATAGAGTTTCTGAGGCTGTAAATCTTTACGGAGCAGAAAGCCTCATTTTTCTACCATGGGACAGCTGGTAGTTTTGAATTGCTGACCTTGAGGTTAGCAGCCCAATTCATAGTCACTATGCCACCAGAGGTAATTGGTTCTCTTCAAATGGGATTCAAGTTGAGTTGGGAAAGGGAAGCTAAACTTAAAGTGTGTGTCAGAAATGGAAAGTCTTGTACATCTCCTGAGCCCAAGTGTCTGATGACTGGTCCTCTCCAACCTTGTCAAAACACAGAAGGTTTCTTCATTAATAGGTTGATTCATGGGTATTTTGAATTTATTTACGAATGCCTGAAACTGAGGCTGAAGCTACTGTACCATAGGAAAAACAGATTAAAGGAAAGACTATTATGCATGTCCCTATGAGTCAGAACTGACTACATGACACATAACCATCACTGTCACATATTGATTGGTGATGAGCCTGTGATTTCCCCTTTCTCTCTATTTCCCAAAATCATCAGCTACATGCCCCATGACAAGAGTTTGGAAGAATCCGTTTTTCTTTTTGAGGGAAACTAGAAAAGATCAAACCTTGAAAAGAGTTTCAGATATAAATAGTTGAGGGAATTTTCCA
>NW_006408720.1:2097710-2098937 GCF_000296735.1 Chrysochloris asiatica | reverse complement strand
ACATTACAAATATGAGAGCACAGATAAAAATTAACTAAGAAAAAATGAGAAAAACATCTAGAACTTACAATGAGACAAAAAAGCTTTTTCTGATTTGAAAATTTGGAAACCAATCTATGAGTTTCAATAATCAAACAATAAAAGTTTTAGTGTGAAAATATAAAGAAAACAAATGTATGAAAATAAATCATGGAAACAATTAAAGAAAAATTTCTAAAAGGGAAAGACATAGAATTCTAACTTGAACTGATCAATTGATTACCCAGCAAAATAGTCTTTAAAAACCTTAAAATATTAGAGACAAAGACAGCACAACATCCAACATATTATAACAATGAGGGAAAAAATAGATTTTATTCTAATTCTCTAGAATCAGAATCACTTTTAACTTTTTGATAATAATAGACCCTGGAAGAAAATAAAAGAGCAATTTCTAAAATTGTTTTAAATTCAATTATTTCCAATCCAGGATTCAAAATTGTCAAACTATTAATCAGATGACAGGATAAAATAAAAGTACTCTCAGAAATGAAAATCTGAGAAATGTACTTATCATTAAGTACCTGGCATTCAAGGATAAAGTGCTGGACCGAAAGGTTGGTTTGAACCACATGGTCAGTGGTTCAAGCTCAGCAATCACTACTTGGAAACCATACACAGAGTTGCTATGAGTTGGAACTGTCTCAATGGCACTTAACAATAATAACTAAAATCTACAATATTTGAAAACAAAAGCATCCAGAAAAGAGAAGATATTAAATTTAGATAAAAGAGTTTGCAAAATAGCAGAGCTGTGAAGAGCAAGTAATGGCAAAGACAGTTTTAAAACAACAGCTTTAATTCAAGCCTAGAGAGCCAACCACCACTGGTCTGTCAGTTTGTTATATTGTGGTGGCATGTGTGTTGCTGTGACACTGTTACTTATGCCACGGGTACTTTAAATACTAGTAGAATCACCCATGTGGAGAGGTTTCAGCAGAAATTCCAGATTAAGACAGATAAGGAGGAAGGAGAGGTAGACAACTTCTGAAAGATTAAGCACTGAAAACCTTAAGAATACCAGTGGAACATTATCTGCTAAAGTGCTGAACGATGAGCCCTTCAGGTTGGAAGGCATTCAAGATACCACTGGGGAATAGCTGCCTCATCAAAGTAGAGCTAAATTTAATGATGTAGATAGAGAAAAGCTTCCTGGGCCTTCATACGCTGATGGGGCATAACTCAAAA
>NW_006408720.1:2096748-2097280 GCF_000296735.1 Chrysochloris asiatica | reverse complement strand
GTTCAGCATTTCTAAAATTGAAAGAATGACAGAAAAAGTATTCAAGCCTTGCATTGCAATACTAAAGGGTTCTATGGACAAAATGGAGTCCTAGAGTGGCATTGAACTGCTAACTGCAAGGTTGGCAGTTCAAACACGAGCTGCTCCTTGAAAATTCTATACAGGATCGCTATGAGTTGGAATCTACTCGAAGGCTCTTAACAACAACAGCAATGGGAAAAATAGTGAATGACTCAGGACCCACTAGGGCTGAAACTAGTAGGATTGGTCAAAAACATGTTTCAAAAGCAGTTAAAACCTCAGATCTTATTGCATTTGTATATGTTGAGAAAAACCTAAAATAGACTAAGAGAATGTTTGACAAGCACTCACATTAACAAGTAATAATTAAGCACCCCATCTGAAGAAATATATTATCACTGCAGTTTAGTTAATTATTTCTTATGACTCTTTTAACCATAGTCTATGTAGCTTCCATGAAACAACTTTTTTTAGACTTCCAAGTTTTTGAAATCACAATTAGTCCGGTTAA
>NW_006408720.1:2087657-2094423 GCF_000296735.1 Chrysochloris asiatica | reverse complement strand
CTGTTCAGCTTTTGTACCTCCTCATTTCTTCCATTAGCTTTAGCATCTCTATGCTGTAGAGCAAGTTTCAGAGTATGTTCTGACATCCATTTTGGTCTTTTCATTCTTTTCGGTCTTCTTAATAACCTCTTTCTTTCTTCTTATATGATGTTCTTGACTCCATCTCACAACTTTTTTTTGTCTTCAGTCATTATTGTCTAATGCATCAAATCTGTTCTTCAGAAGATCTCTAAATTCAGGTGGGATATATTTTGGCTTTATTGAACTTGTTTTAATTTTCTTCAGCTTCAGCTTGAACTTGCATATGAGCAATTGATATGTTCCACAGTCTGCTCCTGACCTTGTTTTTCCTGCTTATATGGAGCTTTCCCACCATATCTTTCCACAGATGTAGTTAACTTGATTTCTGTGTATTCCATCTGGAGAGGTCCATGTGTATTATGGTCTTTTCTGTTGTTTTAAAAAGATTATTTGCAATAAATAAGTTGCTGGTCTTGCAAAACTCTTGCATGCGACCAATTCTTTTTGGTACAGTGACTGTGTGTAGTCCTTACATTTTCTTTTAACCTTTCCTGCATCATTCAATATTTTGTCTATACAGTCATTCACTATAGCAAGGCGAGTCTTTATATTTTCTTCAGTTCTTTCAACTTGAGAATTACTGAGCATGTTCTTCCCTTTTGGTTTTCTAAGTCCAAGTCTATTTGCATCCCATTATAACATTTTATATTGTCTTTTGAGCTGCCCTTTGAAAATTTCTGTTCAGCTATTTTGCTGCAACATTTCCTCCTGTTGCTTTGGCTTCTTTGTGTTCAATAGCAAGTTTCAGAGGCTCTTCTGACATCCTTTTCCATATTTTATTACTTTCCTGTCTTTTTAATGACCATTTACTTTCCTCTTGGATGATATTCTTGATGTCCTCGTACACCCGCTCTGGTCATTAGTATCTAATGCATCAAATCTGTTATTGAGATGGTTTCTAAATCCAGGTGCAATATTCTCAAGGTCAAGGATATCATGCTTAGTAAAGTGGAGGGTCGGAGAGAAAAAGAAAGACCCCCAGTGAGATGGATTGGCACAGTGGCAGCAGTAATGGGCTCCAGCATAGCAATGATTGTGTGGTTGGCCCAAGACTGGGCATTGTTTCGTTTTATTTTGAATAGGGTTGCTATGAGTCAGTACCGAATCAATGGCACCTAACAATAACAACAACAATGTTCAAAGTCATATTTTGTGTCTCATGGACTTGCATTTTTCTCAACTTCAGTTTGAATTTTCATATGGACAATTGATGGTCTCTTCCATACTTGGTCCCTAGCCTTGTTTTGGCTGATGGTATTGAGCTTTTCTACCATCTTTTCCCACAGATGTAGTCAATTTGATTTCTGTGTATTCCATGTGGTGAAGTCTATGTGTATAATCACCATTTATGCTGTTGAAAAAAAGATATTTGTAATGAATGTGTCATTCGTCTTGTAATATTCTATCATGTGATCTCCAGTATTATTTAAATCACCAAGGCCATATTTTCCAACTCCTGCTCCTACCTCTTTTACATTCCAATCTCCAATAATGATTTTCCTAGATTCATACTTGGTACATTCCACGTTCCGATTTTCAATGGATGTATACAGTTGTTTCTCTCCATTTTGAGTTGTGCCCCATCAGCAAATGAAGGTTCCGTGGGCTTTTCTCCCACAGGCTTTACTCCATTAGCTTCATCACAGTCAACTCTACTTTGAGGAGGCAGCAGCAATTCCCCAGTCGCATTTTGAGTACTTTCCAACCTGAGGGGCTCATTTTCCAGCACTATATCTGTTTCTCTGCTATTCATAAGGTTTTCAGTGACTAAATATATGGAAGTAGTTCGTCACTCCTTCTTCCTAGTCTGTCTTCATCTGGAAGTTCATCTGAAACCTGTCCACCATGGGTGGGTGACCCTGCTGGTATTTAAGATACTGGTGGCATAGCTTTCAGAATCACAGCAACTCACAAGCCACCACAGTACGACAAACTGACAGACAAGTGGTGGTGTGGTCAGTAGTCCAAGGCTTATCCTACAGCATCACCAGTGTTGCTAATAATCATCAATTTAGAGTAGGCTGTATTTTGGCGCTGTGGGTTAATGTGCCAGACTGCAAAGTAGTTTGAACTGCAAGGTGGGTGGTTCAAACTCACCAGCGGCTCCTTGGAAACCCTATACAGGGTTGCTATGGGTTGGAACTGACTCAATGGCACTTAACAACAACAACAACATTTTTCATAGATGATAATTTTTAGTATTTTTAAAAATAAATGGAGGTGCTCACCATTGTCCTTTGTGCAGGGTTCAGAAAAGTTATCATGCAGCCTGCTTATCTGTCTTGTTAGTTACTGGATATGATACTATGACTCTCATTCCAAGAACTGCAGAATTATTTGGCAGAATTAAAAAGAATTACTTCCTCCTGTTATGTTTTTGCATACAGGGAATTCCCATGTCATTCTTGATATCACAATGTTTAGTAATATAGACTAAGATACAAATGGAGATTTCTTTAAATTGTACAAAAATTTTTGTCAAAGATATAATTGAGGAAACAACCAAAAAATGTGTTATTTCATGGTGATGTGTAATCTTTGGTGGTGGTGGTGGTTATGTGCCATGGGTTGGTTCTGACTCATAGCGACCCTGTACAGGGTTTCCAAGGCTGCAAATCTTTACGGGAACAGAAAGCCTCATCTTTCTCCCGCGGAACAGCTGGTAGTTTCGAACTGCTGACCTTGCGGTTAGCATCCTGCTTGTAACCATTATGCTACCAGAACCTAGATATATCAAAAAACAAATGCAAGACAAAATTGTCAGCTTCGTGCTTCGTGATTATTAAAGTGAAATGATAATTAATCCCCTTTATTCATTCTTTTCATTTTAATGTGATATTTTGAAAGTGTATAATGGTTGCAACCCTAAGCAGAAAACTCTGACCGTTTTCATTCCCTGCCTGAACCAGAATAAATATGTATTATAGATTAAGTATAGGGTTTCCAAGGAATAGCTGGTGAATTTGAACTGCCTACCTTATGGTTCAAATCGATCTTGTAGTTCAGTACTTATCCCACAGAGCCACATCACAGTAAGTTAAAAATGCCTTATTTTATGTCTGAAGACTTTTAACAAATCATTATAATAGTGAAGACAAATATCAATATGAGGCCCATGGTTAATATCTGTGCTTCTCAAAGCTTTAAAACAAAGAACTAGGTTTACCAGAGTACAGACCATTTCATTTGTTCATGTGTCTTCTGAGAGCCATAAAATGTGACATTTTATATTGCCACTTTGATAAAGTTTTAGCTATTATAACACACAGCTTTATTATATCTCTGTCTATCTATCTATCTATCTATCTATCTATCTATCTATCTATCTATCTATCTATCTATCTATCTCAGAAAGTTTATGTAAAAAGGAATTAAAAGATAATGGCATTTTATTAATGAACTTTGGAAATTCTTTGTATTTCTGTTTATAAGCTTCATGTTGTAGTGGATTCTAAAATTGATCTTGAAGAAATATTTGAGAATTAAACAATTATTTCCTGATTGTTTTTTTCATTTTATTGCTTTTAATCAATACTTCCTTCTTTTAGTCACTTCTATCCACACTTAGCCCTCAGAATTGATGTCAATGTGTTTTAAATGTTGCAGTAAGAGTGATGATTTCATGTGTTTATTATTTAGAAATCTGTCAAGGAATTGCATGTTCAAATTTAGACCATTTGCATCTCCATAAATATAAAACACTCACTTTAAATAGTGACAGTCTATTTTGCTAAGTTGATTGCTATGCTTGCTTACTCTCAGTGAATGGACTGAGCATATATCATAGTCTTTGTTGTCATGTTTATCTTCAGGCAACAGTGGAATCAGAGGGAAGATGCCATATCACAGAACAGAAGTTTCAGAATTTTCTTTTTGGCCTATTTTTATAGATGTCAAAGTTCTGGTTTACACTTCCTGTTTCTAACTACTATTTTATATTTCCATCTTAAAACAAAAATTTAAAATAATTTAATATTTTCCTTTTATGTAGGTGAATAGAGATGACAATAAAACCACCATAAAAGTTTTTGTGTTTGGGGGTTACACCTAGATCCTAAGCTTTTTAAGGGAAGAGACCATTTTTATCCTTGTATCCTTTTATTGCTTAGAACATTATCATTGCTTAATATTTGGTGACTGAAATAGCACAGGGGAAGTTTTAGAAACAAAACATTTGTTGATGTCCTTTTTGTGTGTGAGTTAAGCAAAACCAGGTGTTTTTTTTTTTAAATGATTATTTTTAGATGCAAAAATATATATAGATATTTAAATCCAGTAGATACCTGCCAAAATTCTGACAAAGTACATGGTAAAGCTTCTGAATTCCAAGTGTAAAGTTGAGGCTGCCCTGGAGGGGAGCATTATTATAAACTGGTTGCATTGCCTACTGGGCTGAAGCTGTAGGACTAGCCCCATAGAGTTCACCAACAACAGAAAAGTATCATACTTTTCAATTATCATCAGCATACATTTTTTTTTCCCTCCACCCAAGCTTTAATCTCTAGAATAAATTGTTGCTAAGTGCTGTTGAGTCAGTTCTGACTCATAGTGACCCTGTATAGGGTTTCAGAAGAGCAGCTTGTGGGTTTGAACCACTGACCTTGTGATTAACCGTCCAGTGCTTATCCTACAGTGCCACATCAGGACTCCATAATTAATTAGGACATAAGAATAGAATTATATTGATTAAACATGAAAGCCATGAGAATGTTTCCCTTTATATTCAGGTAAAGTTGGCATTATAGGAGCAGCCCTGGGAACTACAGATATTACATGAGAATACCTCTGTCTGTTTTAAGACATATTGATAATGCTGTTGTTGTTGTTGTTAAGTGTTGTCGAATTGGTTCTAACTCATAGCGATCCTGTATAGGGTTTCCAAGGAGCAGCTAGTTGGATTGAACCACAGAGCTTGCGGTTCAAACTGACTTTGTGGCCCAGTGCTTATTCTATAGCGCCACACCAGGACTCTTCCAGCGTTTGTTATTATAAACACTGTAATATTTGAATGAAAAATATAATGCCTGATGACCCTAATTAAAAAAAAAAAAAAGTTTTGGGGAAAGACCTTATTAGAATTAATGTATACATAATCCCTAACAGAATCCTGTGAAATATTTCCAGTTAATTAACAATGTTGGCACTTCAGGGGTTGAACTATGCTACCTATATGACAATCTAATCATGACATTGTTATAGCAACATTGCATGGTGTAAACAACCATAATGTGGTGTATTTGGTTTCCTAGGCTGCAACAACAAAGTACCACAAAGTAGGTGGCTTAAAACAACAGGATTGTATTCTAGTTCTAGAGACCTAAAGGTATAAAATAAAAGTGTAAGCATCTCCATCTGAAGACTCTAGGGGAGATTCTCTCTTGCCTTTCCCTAACTTCTAGCTGCTAATATGATCATATTCTTGTCTCTGCTAATTGACACATGACCTTCTTCCCTATGTGCTTCTCTGCCTCTTTTCCTCTAATGGCACAATTTATATTGGATCATGGACTGCCCTAATCAAGTTCTTAACTAACTACATGCACAAAAACTTTATTTCTAAATAGGATCACATTTTGAGGTTCTCGAAGGACATGATTATTGATGAAACACTATTCAACCCAGAATGTGTGGGGAAATTTTATTATATTTTTGTGGATATATTTCCAAATAGGGAGTCCTGGTATGGCACTGTAAGATAAGCACTGGACTGCTAACTGCAAGGTTAGAAATTCAAAGCCACCATTTGCTCCTTAGAGATGCCATTGTGGGGTTATTATGATTAGGTACCAACTTAATGGCACTTAACAAAATATCACAACTTTGCTATCAAACTGGCATGGAATTATTAAATGACATTTACCAAAATTGTTGAGATTATAATCTCAGTGAGACACTGAACTAAGTGCTAAAAATAGCAAATGAGTAAGACATAGTAATTACCAGTCCTTCAGACTGATCACTATCTTGCAAGTGAAGCAGATATACAAACAATAAAAGCTATGTTTCATAATACAGCAATACAATTATGTATACGACATGGAGCAGCACAAAGGAACCACTAATTCTAAGAAGAAAGAAGAGGAAATGAAGATAACAGAAAGTTTGGTGGTTATGGTGGTTATGTGCCATGGAGTCGGTTCCAACTTTTAGTTACCCTGTATAAGGTTTCTGAGGCTGTACATCTTTACTCGAGTAGAAAGTCTTCTCTGTCTCCCTTGAAGTGAATGGTATTTTCAAATTGCTGACTTTGTTGTTAGCAGCTGACTCATAGCTCTCTAGCTCCAGAGTTCTTTATACAGAAAGATTAGAGGTCAACTTTAAGGACGGGCAGGATATCTCGAGCTATATATAGATGGGAAGTAGAATCAGAGGCTGATAAACAACAGAACACATTAATCACTGCTGGAAAACAGTGTGAGCAAAAGAGTAGGAAGTGAAGCTAGAGTAGACTAAGTCACAAAGTAAGATAAATTGAAAGCATACATATGGCTTGGAAATAATATCTCTGAAAGGCAAGCGTTCTTTGTATTATCCCTCCCTAAGCTCTGGTAGCGCAGTGGTTACGAATCAGGCTGCGAACCGCAAGGTCAGCTGTTCAAAACTACCAGCTGCGAGAGAAAGATAAGGATTTCTGCTCTCATAAAGATTTACAGCCGCGGAAACCCTGTCGCTATGGGTCGGAACC
>NW_006408720.1:2085544-2087215 GCF_000296735.1 Chrysochloris asiatica | reverse complement strand
GTTCTGCTGTGCATAAGGTCACTATGAGTTGGTACTGACTGGATGGCATCTAACAACAACAAATCATTTCTGCAGCATTGGCAATACACTGTCTGAATTGTAAACAGTACTATGAAAATCCTGTTATTAAGTGCCATTGTACTGATTTTGACTCATATGGGCCTGTGCACGGCTTCCATGCAGCAGCTGATGGTTTGAATCACTGACCTTATGGTTAACAGTCCAATGCCTATCCTACCACATCACACTAGGACTCCTGAGAACTCTCTAGGTGATTTCATTTTAGGAGTGTGAAATTGGGAAAATTCACAAAATAACTACAAACTCAATGAATCACAAAACTAACCATGTCAAGAAATAGAACATTATCATCATTCTATAAGGAGCAGTTCATCCCCTTCTTAATCAATACACTCTCCTTTAAAATGAGAATTATTATTCTGTCTTTCATAGTGGTGGTGGTGGTGTGCCAACCCTTTAAAAAAAAAAAAAAGTTTCCACATCTATTTATACAGTTCTAATAAATTATATAGTGCTGCCTGTTTTAAACTTTATATAAACAGAATCGTATTAGGCATTATTTTCTGACTTCTGCTCCTCAATATTATGTTCAATATTCATTTAAGTTATATATGTAGTACATTCATTTTTTCACTGCTGTATAATATTCCATATAGGAACATACCATAACTCATTTATTTATTCTATTTTTTATGGGTATATGAGCTATTTTAAGTTTTATGTTATTAAAAGAATTGTTTTATGAGAATTATTATCTGGACTTTGGTGAAGATGTATATATATTTCTATTGTATACATAAATGAGTGGAAATGCTGGGTCATTGGGTATTTGAGTCTCTGATTTTAATGAGATAATAAAAATGGTTATTTCAATTAATATTTGTACCCACTCCTAACTGTTCATTTACTCTTTATTACTTAGTCTCTTCAATCACTTAACTTGTATGTACTGCAGTATCTGTGTAATTGCGTCTCATTTCACTTTATATGAACTCCTGGTGTGGTACTGTAGGATCAGCAGCAGACTGTGAACCACAAGTTTGGCAGTTCAAACCCACCAGCTGTTCCTCAGAAACCCTATACAGGGTTGTTATAAGTCGAAACTGACTCAAACACACTTAACAACAACAACAACATGCTTTACATGGAAAGTTCTGGAGTGACATTGTGGGAGAAAGCATTGAACTGCAAGGTTGGTTTAAACCACAAAGTTGGTGGTTCAAACTCACCAGCTGTTCCTTGGAACCACTATACAGGTTCACCTTGAGTTGGAACCTATTCGACGGCACTTAACAACAACAATGCTTTATATGAAGAAAAGTAAAAAAACTTTTGCTACTAGGATTTTAGCTGATATATACACAGGTTTATTCCAAACAAAATGTGTTTAAACATGTCTCTGTGATTGGTGGGTGGCTACAGACACTTTCTCTCAGTAATACACTTGCCTTAGTCACATCAGGGTGTCTTCAAAGAAAGTTCGACTCCAAGTAGTGGCTTCTGAGGGGATCTGCTGGACCAGTTAAATTAAAGGCAGAAAGTTCAACTCAAAAAGTTACAGCAATTAATTTTTTTTGGATTCCAATGGGTTCATCTTAGCAGATGTTCTCAAAGGAAACAGGACAATCATGGGGACTATTTTTTTTTTTT